>NW_028294653.1:0-82770 GCF_964341445.2 Mesoplodon mirus
TATGATATTTGTTTTTCTCTTTCTGACTTACTTCACTCTGTATGACAGTCTCTAGATCCACCCACGTCTCTACAAATGACCCAATTTTGTTCATTTTTATGTCTGAGTAATATTCCATTGCATATATGTACCACATCTTCTTTATGCATTCCTCTATTGATGGGCATTTAGGTTGTTTCCATGTCTTGGCCATTGTAAATAGTGCTGCAGTGAACACTGAGGTGCACGTTTCTTTTTGAATTATGTTTTTCTCTGGGTATATGCCCAGTAGTGGGATTGCTGGGTCATATGGTAGTTCTATTTTTAGTTTTTTCAGGAACCTCCATACTGAGATCCTTCAACTTCTAGGAATGCCCTGTCCCAGAACTCCCTCATAAATGCACTATATGGGATGCATGGGTCCATGCACCCTCACTGCAATGTCAGGACAGCTCTAGACAGTCGGTGTTTCTAAATTTAAAGGAGTGGATGGGTATAGAAGGAGAAGTTGAGGCCGTGCAACAAGACAGGATTGCAGGCTCTGCAAAAGTATTGTGCTATGATAGAAGTGGATTTTCACTCTGATGTTCATGCTCTTTGAGCATTTTAGGAACCAATATTGCATCTCCAGTGCAAGGAGAACTATGCTTTTTATTGTTTTGAAGGACATGTGCGTGTGTGTTTAGTCTAAAATCGCATCTGTTACACGGAAATAGATAAGCATCTAATCACGGTGTTCATCTCGTTATATACCCCCATGTCTAAATGACAAAAAGACTTTCTTCCTTATCTCTATTCAATTGTTCATTTATTTTGGTCATAGTATAAAAAAGGGGAGTGTGTGTGTGTATGTGTATATGAGTGTCTCTCTGTGTGTGTAGGAGTTAGAAAACATATTGTAATTTTAGTAGCTTCTATGTTTCCTATTCTTGCCACACCTTTAAACTATAAGAGATCCTTCAACTTCTAGGAATGCCCTGTCCCAGAACTCCCTCATAAATCACTCCCTTCCATTAATTTATATTGAAAAACAATTTCGCAAGTTTCAAGATAAAAACCATTCTTATTTTCTATGGGATATTTTCCTTAATCCTTTAGTTTGGGTCACATTTTTATTTAGGGCTCAGTAACACTCAGACATTACATTTGTCATCATTCTATTCAAGCTTTAGATATGGAATCCTTCCTTCCATTTACCTCTGCTCCATGGCCCCTGTGGCCAAGGAATGGTTGTTTATTTCTGGATAGTTATGGGATCTAACACAGTTGGGCACTGTTACATTCACTATATGCTTTTATATTTGGCTTTCTAATTTATGAATATTTGCATTAAAAAGTATGATTAAAATAATGGCTAACTTATCTACATTTAATCTAAATAGAAAATAAACCCTGTTAAGGGTTGTGACTTCTTTAAGAAGTTTTTTCCTCAATCTTCCACTATTTAAGAGAAATAATTAAATTATGATTCTGTCATGAAACTAATTCCAAAAGAGAATAAAATTACTAAGTCTACATATTTTAGAGGCATATCATGTACAGATACTGAGACCATTTTAATGTTGAAAATGTATTCCATCTACCATCGGAAGGCTGATATACAGTGACATAATTGTATTTTTTGACTCTTAGAAATATGTTGACTATTAACTATGTTGTAACCTGAAATTTAAAAGTGGTTTTGTGGTTCCATTTGTTTTTCTTTCTAAAAAAATATCCAATGTATACAATATTTATTGAAGAATTATTTTCTACATGTTTCACTAACTTATTATTATTTCCTTTAACTCTACAATATTTTCTTAACATGGTTATTAAATAGTATATAAGCTTACATTTTTTTCTGGGGTATGAAGCCAAGTAAAGATATAGATCACATTAAAGTCTATTTTAAATTAAAAGTAAAGATCAAAAGCACATCTGGTAGGAAATGGTAGCCAAAGGGAAGAAACCAGAGAATAATATAATAAACAGTAAAAATACCACCTGCTCACAATTTCTTTCTCTTTTTTGAGCAGTAGTTCCTTAGAATATTAAGAATTTGGCACAAAACTCTACTTTATATATTCTAGGCAGCTGTGCCACCCTGGATATCTTCAAATATGTTACTCAAATATAGTCATTACATTTTTTACTCATATAATTTTCTTGGTACATAAAAGTATATTTAATGCTTATAAGCAGTTATATGTAAGTACCTTCAATCTGTTTGAAAATTGTGACTATATTATTAGGATACTTAAGTATGTATGTGACTTTTATAATTATCAAATATTTGTGAGTACTTAGTATGGTATTATTAATTTTTTTTTTCGGTACGCGGGCCTCTCACTGCTGTGGCCTCTCCCGTTGCAGAGCACAGGCTCCGGACGCGCAGGCTTAGTGACCATGGCTCACGGGCCCAGCTGCTCCGCGGCATGTGGGATCTTCCCAGACCGGGTCACGAACCCGTGTCTCCTGCATCGGCAGTCAGACTCTCAACGACTGCGCCACCAGAGAAGCCCTAAAATGTTTTTCTTATAACATCACAGGTGAGTATACGTACTGGGGAGAATAGAGTTCAGAAAACATTTCCTCAATGCCCTAAAAGCTGCTAACGTGAGGCACTAACCATTTTTCTTATTGAAAATAAATAAGTTGTCTAGTTTCATATGGAATTTATGTCTGTAACGACTACCTCTAGACTCATGAATCATGAAAGGTAAAAACAGCAGAACATATGGTGGTTTTTGCATATTTTCTCCAGAGAGCCCATTTCTAAAGTTTTTCAGAATTTGTCTTAAATTTGCCAGCATTACTCATCCAATTTTCATGAAGAAAGAAAAATATCATTTTTTTCCTTCTTTTTAGAGATTGGAGAGGAAAACTGCAAAGTAAATTTTGGTATTATATGTATATATACACATTTGTATAACATTATGTATTCTGCTAAAATATTAACACTATCTGAGCCTTCAGTATAACCATCTGATTAGGTAGAGTCTATTTATTATAAAGATTAGTAAACACAATTTTAGCACTAGGCATTGCCTTAGGTTTAGACTACATGAAAACTGGCCTGACCCTAACAAGTCATGAACAACTCAGAATCTTCCTTAATGAGCTCACAATGTCTCAGAAGTGGAAGACAGGAAAAATCAATAATCATATTACAATAAACTAAATAGATGTATAACACTATTAACAGTAGTCATCAGACCTTCTAATGTTCCTAAGCTTAATCATTACCTAATTTAATCATCACAATGCATTTATCATCCCTGTTACACAGTTGAAAATTGAGAGGTTAAATTATTTGCCCATTAGTAATAGTAGAACATAAAGACTAAGACCAATCCCACAATCTGACAACAGAATCCAAAATTCCTTGGAAAGGGACACTTGGTTTATGTTGAAATTACTTTTAGTGCCATGGAGGACAAGGTAGAAGGTAAATGTGAGGATAATAAGAGTGAAACACAAGCTGATTCTTGAAGTGTAACAAAGAATTTCATGTGAAGGTGGTGTGATAGACATTGCAAACCAAAAATCAACTCATACACAGGTCTTGGATAATTATGACTTAGTCATTATTTGCTATGCAGTACAAGTAACTTATGTTTACAATATGTAAAAAAATGTGGTGAAAGTGAGGATGAAATGTTAGAGTGAGCTAAGTTATATGAATGGAAAATGTGTAATTACATGCAAAATTGACAGAACTTGGTGACTAATATGAAAAAGGTGAGAACCTTGAAATTATTGTTATATACTCTTATTGTCAATGTTTAACTCTAAAAGTGATATAGACACAGTCTTCCATTTAATCTTAATGTAATGTCTCCTTGCCTATAGTAATGTTGATATTTTAACCCAATAAAATATGCATGTACACTAATTATGACATATTGAACAAGTTTTCAGCATACCTTTAAAGAATTCCTGATGTAATCAAGATATCTAGTATCCTTTACAACTACAAGTGAAGAAACCACCCAGAGCTTTCTTTTACCTTGCTCCCCAAGTATGGGAAAAATTTCTCAAAGATGGGAAACAAAAGACATATTGATGCCTTTGTTATCAAGCAGTACAACAGTAGCATTGAGTTTTTCTCTTATAGATCTAGATATTACAGAAATCCCATAGGTAATGTTCTGAAGATAGCATCACAAGATGGCAAATGTAAGTGGACAGATCTGGGATGCTCGGTCACCACGCCTGCATATGAACTGTTTTTGTATTGTGGCCCATGGCACTGTATTTTCAGTAAAGTCTGCACTCAAATAACTCTCTTACCCTCAAGTTGAGATCTATTAGTTATTGGTATCAGACTGGGAAACAGAATCAGCAAAGGTAAAATTAGCTTTACAGCAAAAAGTTTACTAGTGAGGTAGAGAGCCCCGATTTAATGCCAAAATGTTCAGTGGGAAGATAAAGTATTTCTTCCACTGAACAACATAAGAAAAATTGCATAAAGCAAAGATGTTTTGTATCACAATTGCTGGTGTCATCATCATTTACCACCAGGTAGCAAAGCTCTTATAAAGCATTGGTAAATAAGACAGTGAAGCATTAGTGTAATAATAGAAAAAAAAGGCCAGTAAAATAGAATAAAAGAGAAGCCAGACAGACATACACTTTACATGGTTAGCTCATGTGTGACAAATCTTCCACTGCAGTGAAATGTAGTATTTTTTAGAAATACTGTGGTTTCATTTAAATAGGTACACAGGAAAACAAAAATGTGACGCCTACCTCACACTAAACACAAAAATATATTCTAGGTAGGTTATAGATTTAAATGTGAGTAAAAATAGTTATCTCTTACAAGACAAAACATAGGGAAATATCTTCAAAATCTTGGAGTAGGAATTATTTCTTAACCAGGCCTTGAAAAGCAATAACCATACAGGAAAAGATAAGAGATTGGACTATATTAAGAATAAGAACTTCTGCTCATAAAAGGCATTTTATAAGAGTAAATACACAGGCCAAAGTATGGATAAAGTTATTTAAAATATATATTTTTCTAAGAAAAGACTCAGATCCCCAAATATAAGGAATTCCAATGTATTAATAATAAAAGGCAAATAACCCCACAAGAGTTGGCAAAAGAAAGGGATGACCCAAAACTTATATGCATACCATTATTAGTCATCAGGAAAAATGTATATTAAAGCAAAGTTAGGATTCATTACATACTGAACAGGATGGCTAAAATGTAAAAGAAAAAATACCAAAATGTGATGAATGTGTTTAACAACTGGAGTTCATATATATTACTGTTTGGAGTGTAAACTGGTAGAACACCTTTGGAAAAGTTTGGTATTATCTACCATATTAAACATATGCACATCTGTAATATAATTATCTAGAATAAATATGTGTATATGCCTATAGGAGCATTATCTGTAACAGTTAGTGACTGGAAACTATCTAAATGCTTCTCATGAGTAGAAAAATAAACCAGTTATAGTTTATTTGAACAATGGAACACTATACAGCAAGGAGATTTTATACACTTAGTATATTAGCAACCATATGGATAAATCTCAAAAACACAGTGTTGAGTGAAAGAAGCCAAAGACAAAAAACTATATTCTTTACGATCCCATTACACAAAGTTCCGATATAGACAAAACAAGTCTATGTTGGGAGAATTCAGGATTGTGGTTGTGCTTGGGACATATTGACTGGTAGGAGACATTAAGGGTCTTTTGAGGTGTGGTGATGTTCGTTTCTGCATCTGAGTGGAGTTGATGCAAAGATGGGTTGATTTTGTGAAACTTCAATATGCTGTAATATTTTGGATTATGTAGTTTTCTGATTGAATGAGTCTCATCAAATATTGACAATGGTTACTTAATTACCAAGTTTGTGGAATTTCTTTCTGCTTGTACTTTATTTATTGTTTGAATTTTACTATTGAGCATGCATTACCTTCTCAAAAACTATATATTATCCTTTTCATAGGTTATAACATTGTTTTTCTTCAAGTTTATCAATAAAATCAAGATGTTAACTCTTTGCTTGCAGACTGTTGTGCATTAATTCAGTTTTTCAAGAATGGGAGTTTTAGTATCTCTAATGGAGAGGTTGTCAAGACATTAGTTGGTTAATGTATCAGTAATAATGCAGAGTTTATGTTTATAGCCATTATGTCTTTTGATTTCAGTTAATGGAAACAAATGACAAACACTATTATTGGAGAATATATGGAAAAATTAAAAATGAGGCTTTCATCTAATGACACTTTATGAATTGATGATGTTGTCTGATTTGTCATATGCTTGCTTGTGTAAGTGGATACTAATGTATAGAGAAAAATATATTTCAGTGAAATGGTATTTAAAATGGGCTCTGTAATAAAGAATATCAAATAAGTATAGTTTCAACTTTATAGTGCTAGGAAGATACTTGTAAGAAAAACAGAAAAAGCAAGCAGTGAATCGTATGGATATATCTATAATTTTAACAACAATCTACAGAAGGGAAGAACAGTGTAGGCAGGAGAAATTGCGTGAAAAAATCTTAGAAGATACTGTATTCAAACTGAAGATAGAATGATATGTACTTTTTAAATAAATGCAGAAGTCAACAAACTTTGTTTATAGGGTCAAATAGTAAATAGTTTTGGCTTTGTAGATGGTACAGTCTTTGTGACAACTACTAAACTCAGCATTTGTAGCACAAAAGCAGCCACAGATGATATGTAGACGTATGTAAACAAATGTGCAAGTCTGTGTTACAATAAAATTTTATTAAACAATAAGCAGGTGACAGACCAGATTTGACCCACAGGTTAATTTTCAGACTCCTAAAATAGATTGCTATGAAACTTAAATTCTAAGTTTTTCGATTCTGATGTAAAAGGACTATTTTTTGTGTGTGTGTGTGTGTGGTACGCGGGCCTCTCACTGTTGTGGCCTCTCCCGTTGCGGAGCACAGGCTCTGGACGCACAGGCTCAGCGGCCATGGCTCACGGGCCCAGCCGCTCTGCAGCATGTGGGATCTTCCCGGACCGGGGCACGAACCCATGTCCCCTGCATTGGCAGGCGGACTCTCAACCACTGTTCCACCAGGGAAGCCCAGGACTATTTTTATTATAAATTTTTAATTCTGCAGCATTAGGTAAAATGTAGTAAGATGCATTACTAGGTAATATCTTAAGCAGTACACATTAAGTATGGAGTTTTCCCTAAAAACATAGAAATAATATGATCCAGCAATTCCACTTATGGGTTTTTCAAAGCGTCTTATCAAGTGATGAATGGATAAGAAGATGTGGGGTGTGTGTGTGTGTGTGTGTGTATGTATATATATATGCATATATATATGGATAATATTCCATATATATATGAGATATTACTCAGGCATAAAGAAGAATGAAATCTTATCATTTGTGACAACAAGGATGGACCTAGAGGGTATTAATGCTAAGTGAAATAAGTCAGACAAAGACAATTACAGTATGATGTCACTTATTCGTGGCAACAAAAAAGTTAACCAACATAACAAAATAGTAAGGCAGTCATAGATACAGAGAACAATGAAGTGGTTGCCAGAGGGGAGAAGGGTGCGGTGTTGAGAGAAATAGCTGAGAGAGATTAAGACTTACAAACTGGGCTTCCCTGGTGGCGCAGTGGTTGAGAGTCCGCCTGCCGATGCAGGGGACATGGGTTCGTGCCCCGGTCCGGGAAGATCCCACATGCTGCGAAGCAAGACTTACAAACTTCCAGTTACAAAATAAATGCATCCTGGGGACAAAATGGGCACCATGGAGAATATAGTCAATGATATTATAATAATTTGGTTACAGATGGTATTTAGAGTTATCGTGATGATCATTTTGTAATGTATAGAAATATCAAATCACTATATTGTGCACCTGGAACTCTGTGTTGTAGTTCAACTAAATTAAAAATATACTTCAATTAGATTAAAAAAAAACACTCCTGGCAAAAATGAATTAAGCAAGAAATTGTAAAATATTTGATCAATGTGTTAAAAGTGGAAGATCATCATAAGAGATCTGATATATGAATGTTGAGGTCCCTGAAAGAGTAAAATCAAAGCAAGGATACAAAGCAAATATTAAACATTCTGATACAAAGTTTTCTGAAACAAAAAAGGCTTTGAAATTGTTTATTAAAATGAACAATGAACATTCAATTGCAATGACCAATAGCAAATAATACTATGGAAAAATTACTAGCTTTAAAAATAAAAATACTTTGGGCAGCTAGAATAAAAGCGCAGGAGAAAGAGAAGGGAACAAAAATTAGAATTTTAAGAGCCTTTTTGGAGAGAAATTCTCTGTGTCAGAAGATAATAGAGAAACATATTTCAGATAGGCAAGGAGAGAAATGATGAATCATGAAATTTTTACCAGCCAAGCAGACTGAATATCGAAAGTCCTGACATCAAATCATGAAAGATCTAGGGTAATATTGTTCCCATGAACAATGGAATGAACAGACTTCAGAAAACAGAATCTTTAGAAAGTGACATAAGGACAGATGGTAAATAGAAAATTTGCAGTTCCTTACTCAACTTAGACTGAATAAGGATTGTGTGTGTGAGAGAGAGAGCGCGATCTTGGTGGTAGATACCAGGGTGACTACCTTACAACAATTCATTAAGTTCTACCTCTGTTGAGGGTGCTTTTCTATACACGTGTTTTATTTTATAGAAAATTATTTTAAAAGCAACTAGATAGATAATATAATTTAATTAAAAAACATAAACGTCAAATATATAGATACATATTGAACATATAGAACATAGATATATAAATAATAGATAAAACTGTAGCTAAAACTAATACTCAATCTGCACAATGAAACAACCGAGCTTGTATTAAATGAAGAGGCCTCAGGAGACTAGAAGTGATGTCGCTCCCGATCTTGGTTCAGATGACGCTCCTGGGCTCCAGGTCCAGGCCTTTACAGGAGTGAGACCAGAACCTGCAGCACAAACATAGGCAATGGAGTCACTGAGGAGGTGTACAGTCAGATGGAAGAGGGCTCCCTGGGGAGGGTGAGCAGGATCTGGAAGGCTCCTCGGGCCCTGGACTTGGCCTTGGGCCCTCATGTCCCCAGGGGTCAGATCCACAGGGCACTGGGGTCTGTTTGCTGCTCTTTGCTGAACGTGTGGTCTGCTAGCAGGGAGTGTCTAGAAATGTCCTACAGGACCGATTATACCTGGGCTTTTGGCCGGGCAGCCTTCAACTGACGGGTCCCTGGACAGTGAGACTGAGGCAGAGGAAAGCAGGGGGGCTCAGGGATCCGGGACGAAAAGGCTGATTCCCAACCACCCTGGGCCCTGTGAGGAGCCGGAGGTCTGATGACACAGGGGGTGGGTGAACCTGCCCCTCCACCCTACACTCAGTATAACTGCTCATAAGACCTGCACACTGGAAATGGAGACACCTGGAGTTTCTATTTTCCCTTATAATTCTTTCTAACCCCCAGCCAAACTCTCCTGAGGTTTATAATTTTAAAATGTTATTATGCTGCTGTAAGGAAAACATACGTTTTATCTGTTTAGCATATTGCAACTTTAAAAGTGGACAGAAGACACTGCTTTTCAAACTGTAATAAGACAAGTTATATTTAGGTTATTTAATGACAGAGTTGGAAAAACAAATAAAAAGAACATGAGTAACTTGAATCCTGCCCCTTTAACTCATCCCAAATAAGCATTGCACTGAACTGCTTTCTGGTTTTCCTTAACTTGAATTGAACACATACACAAAAGAATCTACAGAACCTCCAACCTCAGGTTGAGAAATGGTGCCGTGAAGTGACCCAGGCCCCCCAGGGGCCCCACAGAGGGTGAGGGACCCCCAGGGCTTGGGCAACTCCAGGCAGGCTGGAATCCTGCAGTGGCCCTACCTGATGCCAGGACTGTGAAGCACCCACAGGGATGCAGAGCTGGGCCAGGTGAGTTCTCTGCTTGCAAGAGCACTGGGCGCCTGTGTCCTCTTCACACTTTTCCCAGGAGTGCTGGGACTGGGGAGGTCGAGGACCCCCCAACCTCTCACCACAGCTAGCGATTAACTGGGGATGCTCCCTGCTGCCTTTAGGGCGGTTGGGAGGGCAGGGCTCGGTCCCGCAGAGAGAGGTGATGAACTTTCCAGTGGGGCTCTTCAAAGGGAACATGCTGGAACAGTACCTCCTAGAGTCATGCACATGGTGGCCCCGCAGTGCCCTACAGCCTCCCCTGTAGATGTAACAGCTGCCGGAGGATGCAGCCCAGCAAACATGGGGGCTTGTGTGGATGGGTACATGTGCCCTGGGGAGATGTGCTCCTGGCATCCTCCACTTGTCTGCAGGGTTTATTACCATCCTCTTGTCACCACCTTTGTGGTCACACTCAACAGCAGTCCCCACTGTTTTGGCTGGTGTTTCTGAAGCAGCAAAATGTAAGCTGGGGACTTATGGATGGAGAACACGTGCACTTGTCTGCCCCACCTTTTCACCTCCAGCCCTCCACGTTCATGCTTCCTCTTCCTGGGCTTCCTCTTCATCAGAAAGGAATTCCTCAAAAAGTTCTCTCCAGAAGGGGGACAGAGAATATCTTGACATCTGGAAGGAAGAGAACAGTCAGCCAGGTCTACGGCCACCCAGGGCAGGAAAACAACCATATGGGGTAGCTCACGGCAGAGCCGGACTTCGCCGTGGGCCCCGAAGGCTGGAGGGGGCCGAGACCTGCTGACTCGAGCCCCATCTCCTGCTCAGGCCACTCATGGTGACAAAGACAGATTCAATGGTGCATACCTCTGGTCAAGAGCCAGAGACATGCTAAGAAAATGTGGGAGGAGGCCTGCAGGAGAGATCACACATCTAATATAAGATCCCAGGACCCCCGGAGCCTGGATGAGACCAGGTCCTCCAGAATGACAATGATAAAAAGAGGGAAAGAGGAGACGAGGTAGGGTTACAAGGAAGAGTCTATGGATTTGAAAAAGAAAATTTAGAAAAAGACTTGCAACAGGAAATAAATTACCATCCGCATGTTGCTCTCTTTGTCAGAAACGTCGTCATCTGTCATGTAGAATTGTGGTGTCCAAGGGCAGCAGCCATGTTGGGGTGGACGTGGGAAAGGAAAGGGAAGATTCAGAGTTGGGATGTGACCTTGAGACCCCTGTGTTCTCATCTCCACGACCTCCCAGGGCCTCAATTGTACCACCTCTGCAATGAAGAAGTGGGTCTCTGACCTCCAACATAAGGTTGCCGCCCTCAACTTTCCTACTCCCCTGTGCACAATACCCTAGATGTGCTAACCAGAAAATAAACTTCCATATTAGGCAGTGACAAGCGCAAGAAAGAGCAGCTCATGTGCAAAAGATCATTTTTGATGAGCAAATCAAGAAAAGGTGATTATAGAGCACAGTCACGTCTAAGGACACAATTGCTCTCTATTGTATCATTAAATAAGAAAAAAACAAGCCAGAATTCTACACATATTTTATTCTTCCTTCTGATTTCATATCCACCTTGCTCAGTCTCCAAAGCAGGAGATATAACCCTAAAGTTCCAGGAACCCTCTGCCATTAGATCCTACCTAAGTGTTGTTCCTACTTGTATCCTTTTCCTTATCATGGCCACAAATGTTATCCAAAGTCGATTCTGTACACACACACACATGAATTAACAAGTCTTATGGATACATTTAAAACGTGACTAATGTGACTGAGTAATTGGATATTTTATTTTGTTTTATTTTAATACACTGAGTTAATCATTAATTGAATTAAATAAATTATAACAGGCACATCTAGCTAGTGGCTACCACATTGTAATACACATCCCTCTCTCTCTCTCTCTCTCTCTCTCCATATATATATATATACATATATATATATATATATGTATATATATAAAATATATGGAGGATGTTACCACCGCTCCCCTGGTTATTCCCCTCTGTATGGTCTACCCACTCAAGATGGCTGTTTGCTGATGGTTTACCAAAGGAAAAACCTCTGCCCCTTGAAGATACTTAGCCCAAGCGGTAAGAGGGATGCGTCCCTCTGCAGGTTTCCCTGGTAACCGATGAGCCCATCTGCTGTCAATTCCCCCTTTAACTGGTAGCCTGCCTATTCCGCCCAGAGAGAAGAATGCTGCTACTGCTGCTGCTGCGTTCTGCCTGCCATCGCCTATCTACAGTGGGATGTCTCTCCAGGACCACTTTGCTTCTGACGTGAAAGATCTCCCATCTATTAAACCATGAATGTCTCTGTCCCTGACTCCGGGCTCTTTCTTTAGCCCTGAGTCTGAGCAAGTACAGGGCTTGCAGGCGTGAGAGGTGCAGCCCAACACCTTCTGCAGGGCAGTTTGCTGGCCAGATTTGATGATTCATTTGTAGGTGATTCCTAGGCTCATGCACACTTGCCAGGCACTCATGAGACCTTGGGGACACTGAAACAGTAATGTCAACACCCAGATCCTAGAGGAATTCCCGACAGGTGTTCCACTTGAGGGGAGAGGTAATGAGCATGGCCCAGTGCACCTGTGCTAGACATAATCAGCGAGCAGGTGCAGAAGGGAGGGAGGGACATTCACTCACTTCATGAGGCCAGCCTTCTCACCACTGCCTCTGAAAAATCCAGGGAAGGAAGGGACAATAAGCCCTTAGAAGGTAAATGGCTTGTACACTGAAAACTACAAACCACTGCTGAAAGAATTTAACAAGGAACAAATAATTGAAATGACATATCATATTCATAGACTGGAGACTTATTATTGTTGACATTTCTACACTATGCAAAGGTAAGTATAAATTCATTGTAATAAATATCAAAATCCCAATGTCATTTTCAAAGAAAAAGAAAAAAAAAGATCCTAAAATATATATGGAAACACTAAGGACTCCAAACAGACAAAACAATCCTGAGAACAAAGAACATAGATGGAGGCTTCTCACTTCCTGTCTTCAAAACACATTACAAAGCCACAGGAATCAAAACTGTACGGTACTGACATAGAAACAGATATATAGGCCTAAAGACCAGAATAAATAACCCCCAAGAAAACTCATAGATACATGGCCAAATGAAAATCACCAAGCTTCTAAGACAACAAATAGGGAAAGTATAGTTTTTTCAACACTCAATAGGATGAAAATATAACTTACAGAAAGATTACAAACATATATCAGAAAAGGAGCTAATGTCCAAAATATATAAGAAAAACACTACAACTCAAATGCAAAGTAAGTTAAAAAAATTAAAAAGGACAAATAACTGGGTTCAGAAATGTGCAAAGACTTAAATAAGACATTTCCTGAAAAAGACATACAAATGGCGAACAAATATAGGAAAAGGTTCTCAACCTCACTAATCATCAGGGCAATGCAAATCAACACCTCATACCTGTTAGGCTGTGTATTATAAAGAAAAAAAATTAGCAGTTTAAGGACAAGATGTGGGGAATTGGAAACTTTGTACACTGCTGGTGGGAATGTAAAATGGTGCAGCTCTTATGAAAAAGAGTATGGGGGTTCCGTATAAAATTATAAACAGAAATATCATATGATTCAGCAATCACAGTTCTGGGTATATATCCAAAGGAAATTAAATCAGTATCACAATGAGATGAACTGAGGTTCATTGCAGCATTCTCCACAATAGCCTAGATATGCAACCAACTTCACAAAACAAGTAAGTGTCCTGTGCCTGAGCTAACCTTACGTACATCAAAACAACTCCATAAGTCTCTTAGCCCCTTAGAGAGGATGAAAGCAATATTAGAGTTAAAAGTATCTTGTCCGAATTCCCTCAGTCTGCAACACAGAAACAAAAGTTCTATAGCACGGAAAGCCTCATAAACACACAGCACGTGCCAGGGTTTACCCCAGCCTTGGAAGAACTGGGAAGGATAAGACCAAGGCAGGCCTGAGGAAAGGTGAGAGGACTGGACCAGGACTGGAGTGTGGGGAGCAGGGGCAGAGCTGTCTGGATGGAGCAGTGGGTTGTAAGAAGAGCAGTGACCCTGGGTCCTGCTGCCCTGAGTCTCTGTCCTCGGCCTGGTGAATTCCAGGAGACCAGGTTAGCAGGGCTGTGACAGCCAGTGTGTGAAGCGAGCCCAGCAGCCCCTTCACACAGTCCTCTACAATTCCTGCCGGCCATGAAGGGTCTTTAGGGGCAGCTGGATGTGGAGCCCTCTCAAATGGAAGCATGTCAGCACATCAGCCTTGGGAGGTGCTGAGGATAAAATGAGGAGACTGAGCACATGAACAGCATGTGTTCTCTGACTCATCCACTTCTGGGAGTGCCCTTTCCATGAGGAGTAAACAGTGAGGACAAAAGTAAGGTGAAGCTACAAGTCCTGAAAGTGTAGAGGGAGAGAGTTCAAGTCTCATCCACCACCTGACACTCACTATAAGAACTTGTTCTCCAGTGTCAAGTGACTATGAGAGTTTTGTTCCCACTAGGATATGGCCATCATACGTGAAGGTAAAAAGGAAACCAAAATCCCTGGTGCAAAATACCCTCCAGATACCAAACAGAAATGAAGTTCTCATCTTTGGCAGTGAAAAAGCAATGAAAGAGTAGTCTTGTGAGAAAGAAAATTTCTGAATGGCAAAGCAAGAAAAGATGACTATAAGCACAGTACAGTCAAAGGACATGGACAACATAACTCTATTATATCATTAAAATTTGGAAAGAACAAATCAGAATTCTACACATATTTCCTTCTTCTTCCTGATTTCATATTCACCTTCCTTAGTTTCTAAAGAACCGGGTGGAAACCAAGTGTTCTAGGAATTGTCTCGCTTTAGATCCTACCTGAGAGTTGTTCGCTACGTGAATCGTCATCAGCATCGCTGTTATGTATGCTCTCCACGATGCATTCTGTAGAAACACAACCATGAGCATAAAGTTATTATACAAGTTGACCCACCCATTTCTCCTACTCGACTTGCTGGCTCACACAGCCTCCCCCTGGTCTTCCCTCCAGGTTCTCAGACCTCCCCTGTGCTCTGAGCAGACAGAGTCCTTCAATAAGATATTGATCACCGTTGAAAATTTCAAATGAGGGAGAGATGCTGAGAAAATCACCTTTCGACCCCTCACTTCTATAGACCCATTTATAGCTTTCACCGTCAACCTTACCAACCTGAAATTCCAGATGTTACAGACACACTTGAAACATGGCTAGTGTGACCAAGCAATTGTGTGTTTTTTGCATTTTTTAATAGAATGAGTTAATTATTGTTTGAACTAAATTAATCATAAATAGACACATTTGGTTAGTGGCTACCACACTGGAAAGCTCAGCTCTAAGAAATCCAAAGATGAGAAAGAGGCAACCAGCCACACCTCCCCTGGTTGTTCTTTACTGCAGAAAATTTGATGGCCTGATCTGATCATTCGTATGTATGTATATCTTGGACTCTTGGACTCACGCCAGGCATTGGGAGAGTCCTTGTGGACACTGAAATAGTACAGTCAACACTCAGATCCAAGAGGAATTCCCAGCAAGGGGCCCACTTGTAGACAGAGGTGAAGGGCATGGCCAGTACACCTGTATTAGACATAATCAGAGAGTAGGTGCAGAGGGGAGGGAGGGATTTCACTCTCTGCATGAGTCCATCCTTCTCACCCCTGACTCTAGAAGACCTGAGGAAGTCAGTGGAAAAGACCCCTTAGGAGGTGAAAAATTTGTATACTGAAAACTACAGGACATTGCGGAAAGAAATTAAAGAAGAGACAAGTAATTTGAATGACATACCATGTTCATAGACTGGATTATTAAATACTGTTGGCATTTCTATACTACATAAAGTGATGTACACATATATTGCAACAACCCACAATATTCCATGTCATTATAGAAGTGGACAGAATCCAAAAATACATATGAAACCCCCCAAGTAGGTAAAACAATCTTGAGAGCAAAGAGCAACGATGGATATTAACACTTCCTGAACTCAAAACACATAACAATGCCACAGTAGTCAAAACAGTCTGCTACTGGCATCAAGACAGTGAGATAGACCAATGAAATCTAATAGAGAGACCCCAATAGACTCACATATATATGGCCAACTGATCTTGGCCAAGGTTCTAAGATTACCAAGTGAAGAAAGGATAGTCTCTTCAACAATCAACAGCATGAAAAGGCAACCTATAGGATTGGTGGAAATATGTGTAAACCTTGTATCTGAATAAGGGACCAATATCCAGAATATATAAGAAACTACTACAAGTCAATTTCAAAAAAGCAGCAGGCAAATAACTGAGTTTAAAAATGGGTAGGGCCTCCCTGGTGGCGCAGTGGTTGAGAGTCCGCCTGTCGATGCAGGGGATATGGGATCGTGCCCTGGTCCTGGAGGATACCATATGCCGCAGAGCGGCTGGGCCCTTGAGCCATGGCCGCTGAGCCTGCGCAACCGGAGCCTGTGCTCCGCAGCGAGAGACGCCACAACAGTGAGAGGCCCGCATACCGCAAAAAAAAAGAAAGGGTAAAAAGCTTCAGTAGAAATTTCTCCATAAAGACATACAAGTGGTCAATCTACATATGAAAATTTGCTCAACATCGCTAAACATCAGGGAAATAGAAATCAAGCCACAAGGAGATATCACTCACACCTGTTAGGATGTGTATTATAAAAAGACAATTAGGGCTTCCCTGGTGGCACAGTGGTTGAGAGTCCGCCTGCTGATGCAGGGGACACGTGTTCGTGCCCCGATCTGGGAGGATCCCACATGCCACTGAGCAGCTGGGCCTATAAACCATGGACGCCGAGCCTGTGCGTTTGGAGCCTGTGCTCTGCAACGGGAGACCTCACAAAAATGAGAGGCCCTTGTACTGCAAAAAAAAAAAGAAGAAGAAGAAGAAGAAAAGAAAGAAAATTACTGGATGCTGGCAAAGATGTGAAGAAGTGGAACTTCTATACCCTGTTTTGTACCCTGTAGTAATGTAAAATGGTGTAGCCATTATGGAAAAGAGAATGGAGGTCCCCCAAAAATTATTAAGAGAACTCTCATAAAATCCACCAGTCACTCATTTAGCTTTGTATACAAAGGAGATAAAACAAGAATGTCCAAGAGATATCTACAATCTCATGTCCATTGCAGCATTATACACAATACACAACATAGGAAAACTGTCTAGTGTCCATGGGAAGATGAATTAAATAAAGAAAATGTGGTGTCCACATACAGTGGAATGTCATTCAGTCTTTGAAAAAGAAGGAAATCCTGCCATTTGCAGAAACACGAAAGAACTTGGGGACATTTGTAAGAGTGAAATAAGCCAGTCACGGAAGGTAAAAAACT
Source organism: Mesoplodon mirus (assembly GCF_964341445.2). Classification (NCBI taxonomy): domain Eukaryota; kingdom Metazoa; phylum Chordata; class Mammalia; order Artiodactyla; family Ziphiidae; genus Mesoplodon; species Mesoplodon mirus. Next base: position 17,249 of record NW_028294653.1, read on the forward strand.
GAAAGAAAACACCGAGAAGCAGAGAATAGAAGGGTGGTTCCAAGAGCTGGCAGGAGATTGACATGGGAAGTCTCTGTTCAATGGTTAGAATGTGTTATTTGCAAAATGGAAAAGTTCTAGACACATGCTGTACAACAAGGTGCATGTAGTCAACAGGACTGCCTGGACATTTCAAAACTTGTTAAGACGTTGGATTTCATTGTATGAGTACTTTTACAACAATAAAATATACATATGTAAAATAAATACAAAGTGGAAAAAGGGGAAAAAAGAAGAAAAATAAGGAAAGGGAGTCAACAGAGGGAAAGAAGAAAGCAGGAAGGGTCTCGAATGTACACAGGTATCAGGAGATAATGGGAGAGAAGGTCCTCTCCCCAGGCTTTAAAGAAGACATCTCTCCAGAGTTCACTCCAGCAAGAGTGGATGTCCTTTCTCTTCCCCATTTAACCAGAAGTGCCAATAGCATCCTAAGTGTGGCCCAGGCTGTGCTCAGGAGTACACTTTTCCTTGATCTCTAAACCAAACACCCCTGACTCCCCATGGCTCAGGTGTCCTTCCTGTATCTCCTTCCACTTCTCTAAAGCATTTCCCTCTTCAAGTCCATCCCAAGGCTCCATTCCTGTTCTCACATATGTTGTTCACTGGGTGGGTCTCTAAGTTCTTAAGAGCCTCCCTGTGAGTAGCAGGCACTGAATTGCACACCAGGGTTCCCCTCAGCACCATCAGCAAACTACGACCTAGGGATTGAGGATTTCTAGAACAACTTTACTCATAGACAGTCTCTTGGGTAAACAAATGATATTTTACAATCAAGCATTTTCAGTTTTTTCTTTAGTGGGGAAAATATTGACACATATAAGGCAATCATATTCTATTCAAGTATGTATTTCTCAAAGGACTCACTATCGAAAAAAAATTTTTAAGTATAACTTTCCATGTTTTAAACGACTTTACTCCCAGACTTCTTTGCTTGCAAAAGCCTTCAGAAAATACCAAGAACCTACTCCATCTGGCAGTTTGCACAGCAACATGAGTGGGGATGTTCTTGTCACACTGCTTGGTTTCTCTGTCCCACCTTGCAAAGCACAACCTCCTGTCCGCCCTCCTGGGAAGGGAGCCAGTACCCACCATAAGCTCACACCCTGGGGTAGAGTTCTTGGATCTGTCTTCACTGTATGCAGTGTTCCTTGCCCAGCACACAGAAACAGGGCCGGCACAAGTGATGGAAGACAGACTTTCCACAGGAGAAGGACATTTCGTTTCCTTAGCACAGAATCCAATAGTGAATATTAGCCTCAAAGGAGAAAGGTGGAGTGAATATCCTCCATCTACTCCTGGAGGCTCCTTCTTTCTCGGACTCCTCCAGAACTGGGTGTGGCATGTGGGTACAAGCATGGGCTCCCTGCAAAAGGAAGGAGGCCTGCCTTGCACTAGGTGCTTCAGGGAAGGGGGGAGGACTCATCCCGAGGCTCTAATAGGAAACAGTTAGAATGAGGGAAGTGGCAGAGAGATGTATCATAACCATTCAGAATGCTATGAGACCTACTAAGAGATGAGATTTCTTATTAAATGAAATTGTAACTGACCCAGTAGTAGGGACTCTGAAACCCAGTTGTGTTCCTTAAGGATCCAGCCATGGAGCAACTAAGTCCGTGCACCACAACTACTAAGCCTGTGCTCTAGAGCCCGCAAGTCACAACTACAGAGCAGATGTGCCACAACTATTGAAGCCCATGCACCTAGAACCGATGCTCTGGAACAACAGAAGCCTCCAAAATGAGAAGCCCTCGCACTGCAACGAAGACCCGACACAGCCAAAAAAAAAAAAAAAAAAAAAAGAATCCAGTAAACATTTGCCTGAGTGGTGATAGGATTTGTTTTCCAGGTTAAATGCGTCTCAGTTGGTATAAAATCAATGCACACAATGAAAGTGTACAGTTTATTTACTTTTATATCCATACCCATTCATGATGCAGTGGTGATGGGAATATTTTTTAGAAAGTTGGCACCAGTAACAGTGATGTTTAGGGGAACATAAATCAAGGGAAACACAACACAAAAAGTTCACATACTCACAGAATCATCCCACTCATTTCACATACACACACACCCAGTCTCATGCACACAAACCTACACCACCTAACCGTAATACAGCTTCTTCCTGGGACTAAAATAATTGGTTCCATTACTTGTAAATCACTTTCTATCACCAGGACCCCTACTCTCATTCCCAGCACAAATTTGCAATCAGTTTGCCCTCTACACTAAAACCAGCAAGAATGTCCCACTTTCTCATCTTCCAAGTTCTTCCTCCCCAAGTGACTGATTCCAGAATACATACCGTTTTCACGTTCTGGGAAGGCCACCTGCAATTACAGAAGAGAAAACACTATGAGGATAAGATCACAGTGATGCTCAGGTCTTTTGTTCATTTGCTGACAGTAGAAAACCTCATAAGAAACAGTGGTCCAGGGAACCCAGCAAGGGTTATCAGAGCAAACCTACTCAGGCTGAAAGGCAAGAACTTTGCTGGGAGGATGGAACTTCCAAGTCCATTTAGGTTGGAAATTACAGAATTCTTTTCCTAGAGGAAAAATCGCTGCAGGAGAGAGAGCTCCATACTCTACAGGCTGTAATGGATGCTGTCAATTTTAATGTCCTGTGGAATCAGGCACCATGTGTTGGTAATAGACTCTCACTCCACATTCTCCCAACCAAGGGAATTGTATGTATCTGGAAGGAATACCCTCAAATATTCATAACTCAATTCTATTGAAAGAGAAATAAAGCAATATTTCTATCTCAGACCAGAAAAAATCCAGCTTACCTTGGGGATCCACGGAGGCTTTTCTTCTGTCCTATCACGCTGCAGGTCATCCGCCACATCCTCAGGGAGAGCTGGAGGGACACAGAGTAACTGTCAGGACACTGGTGATGCTGCTCAGGAATTACTCAAGGGCTTTCTTCTTGATGAAGACATGGGGTGGTGTGTATGGAAGTGGGAGGTCAGTAAGTGTGGGCTGAGCTGGTGTTGGGCCATCCTCTTTGGGGGATGAAATAAGGCAAAGGACAAGAGGAAGGAAATGAAAACAGAGCTTTGGCTTTCTAGATAAGGGGAGCCTAATCAGAAGGGAAGGGTCGATCTAAAAAATGGTAAACACTAAAATGCATGCTCTGTTTTAATGACACAGACCCATGACCCATCCTGCCTCTTTTGAGCTTCTGCTAAATTGCCACTGTCTCTTGATTCTTCCCAGATCACTCTTTCCCCAGCATCCACAATGCCAGCTCCTGCATTTGTCAGGTCTTTTGTTGTATGATATTTTATACTTGATTAACAGCAACCTCTATTAAAGGACTGAATACAATCCTAGACAAAATATGCTATATTTATTCACTAATCACTTGTCTTAAAGAAAATCAAATACAGAAGATTTGACAAAACTGAAATCCTACCATTTAGATACAGCCACTATCAATCGTATCATATTTTTCTCCCAGTCTTTGTTTTCTATACAATGTACGTATGCCCACTGAGTCAGGGGCTGTCCATACTCTAGGGAGCTGTTCCATAAGTGGGACACTTTGTTATGAAGAGGGAGCCCAGACTGAGCACAGCCTGTCTCTAACCCAGCTGTGCAGGAGAACTGTACAGGCTAATAGCCAGGTTCCAATTTGAGTCCTTGCTTGTGGACTACAGGAATTGACCAATTCTAAAGCTTATGGTAATGTTATCCAATACAATAAAATATCCCCGATTCTTATCTGCTTTTGGCCTTGTTTAAGCAATGACACCAGCACTGACAGATATGACCTGTACTGTATACATGGGGTCTCACACCTCTCAGAATCTGTGAGCTGACCAGGAGAATGCAGGTCTTGAGGTGAATTTCACATTAATGACTGTGCCAAAGTCAACTGATAAGTCCACCCATAGCTGCCCTGGATTCTGTGACCATAAGGCCACCTGATGGGCAAGGTCTGGACCTTTGGAGATGCTAGGACTTCCAGCCAAGGATACGGATGCAGGGACACCCTTGCTCCATGACTGAGGATCCCTTGGCTGAGTGGTAAGTGCAGGTCAGGGATACAGAGCACCCACATGGGGATCCATCCCTGGGTTCTCAGTTTGGCTTTTCCACTTAGGAGGTCAAGAGCTGAGAACATTTATCTCTGCACCATCTCCTTCTGAGGAAAAGGAATATTAACCAAATCTGGGCAACAGCTGTGTTGAGGGAAGAACAAGGTTGTGGACAGACAGTGTGCAGTGGTGATGAGCTTTGTTGACAGGTGAATTGTGCTGTGTAAGAGGGAAATATCTCCTCAGGAAACACACACACGCTCACGCATGCAGGTTCACAATCACACCACATAGGCTCACACATGGACCCCACCCCAACCCTGATACACACAAACCCACATCATCTAAATGATGCAGTTGCTTCCAGGACCATAGAACTTGGGCATGGCTCTTTACTGGGAAATCAGTCTCTAGCTCTACACCCCCAGCCCTCATCCCTGTAGGGACTCTGAATCAGGGTGTCTCTCCAAGCAAAGCCAGCAAGAGTGTCCCACCGTCTTCATCATCTAGATTGTTCCTCAGCACAGGGGTAAACTCTGAATACATACCGGTTTTGTTTGCTGTCCAATCCACCTGTGATTAGAGAAGAGAAAACAGTGTAAGGATCTCAGCAGACTGTGCTCTGCGGACACAGGTATTTCATCTCTTTTTTTGTCCTCAGAAAACCAAATGGGAAACTGTTGTTGAGTCAATGGCCCCAAAAGAAACCAGAGAAGACAGCTGTGGGAAAGGCTGGAGCTTTGCCTGGAAGATCTCTCAGGTCCACTTTGAGGAGCAAATACAAAAGTCTATTTCAAGGAGGGAAATTTTCTGCTGAGGAAAGTGTGTCTGACTCTACAGTTTCTAACTGATGTAGCCATTTTTTAAATGGCCTTTTGAATGAGTTATCTGTTGGGAAAGACCTTCAATCAGCATTCATCCAACCAAGCAAAATTGTATACATCAGCTGTCTTGAACATTGTAGATCTTCATATCTGAAATCAATTGGAAAAGAAAGAAATGAAGCAAACTTTTAATCTCTGATAAATAAGGGGAGCTTACCCTGGAGGTAGAAGGAGCCTCTTCAACTGCCCTCGCATGGGGCAGTCCCTCCAACCGGTCCTCATGGGGCTCTAGGAGGACACAGAGTAAGTGTCAGGACACTGGTGATGCTGCTCAGGAATTACTCAGAGAGCCTCGTTAATGTGGACACAGGGTGGGAGTGTATGGATGCAGGTGGTTACTGAGTGTGGACTGAGGTGCTGTTGGACAAACCTCCCTGGTGGGTGGAGGAAGGTAAAGGGGAGGAATATTTCAGAAATGAGGAAGAGAACCTTTAGCTTTCTAGCTGTAGGGAACCTAATCAATTTGAAAGTGTCAGTCTGAAAAAGCTTAAACACTAACATTGCACTATGTTTCAGTATAGAGTCCCACGGCCCCTCTGCCCATTTCAAAGTCCCTCCAAATCCCTCTTCTTCTTGAAATGTTACAAGACTCTTTCAGCTTCCTTCTAATCAAATATGATGCTCCTTCATTCATCGTCCATTCTGTTGGATTTTTGACTTATTTTATTGTGATGAAATATACATATTTATGCTTGTCATAATTTTTAAGTAGACAGTTCACTAGCATTTCTTACTTTCACAATGCTGTGTAGCCATCAACACAATCTACATCTTAAACTTTTTCATCATTTCAACGTAACCTCTGTACCCATTAAATCATAATCCACCTTACTCCTGCCTCCTGACCTTGGTAATTTCTGCTTCCGGTGTCTGTGAGTTTGCCTACACTAGGTACCTCATAGAGTGGAATCATATAATATTTGTCTTTCTGCGCCTGCCTTATTTCACTAACAATAATATATTCTTTATATTATTTGGATCATTCATTTTGTAGCATAAGTCAATCTTTAATTCCTTTTTATGGTTGAAAATTATTCCATTCTGTGTATATATCACATTTTATTTATCCATTCATCACCTCATAGACTTTCGATTGTTTGTATCTTTTGGCTACTAAGAATAATGCTACTATGAACATTAGTGTACACATTTCTGTATGGCACCATAATGGTGACAAATAATATTGTACATATTTCAAATATCATTGAATATAACAACACAAGGGGTGACTCTGAGGTGAACTAGGGACTTTTCATTAGTAAAAATATTCTTACATTGTTTCACTAATTGTAACAAATGTACTCCACCTATGTTATATATTATTAATAGCTGAAACTGGAGCGATAGGATACAGGAATTTTCTGTATTGCATGTACAACATTTATGTCAATATAATCCTGTTCTAAATAATGTCTAATAATTTAAAGAAATCTCAAAACATGGTTTCAGGGAGGGATGTGTTCTTGCTAAAGTTCAAAAATCAGCTAATGTCTAAACCATAACTAGAGACCACCTTCACTCTTTTTCTTTTTTTTTAATGCATATATTTTTTATTTTCTCCCATTTTTTTTATAACAAATTTAATCAGTTATACATATACATATGTTTCCATAACCCCTCCCTTTTGCGTCTCCCTCCCACCCTCCCTATCCCACCCCTCCAGGCGGTCACAAAGTACCGAGCTGACCTCCCTGTGCTATGCGGCTTCTTCCCACTAGCTATCTACCTCACGTTTGGTAGTGTATATATGTCCATGCCGCTCTTTCACTTTGTCACAGCTTACCCTCCCCCCTCCCCATATCCTCAAGTCCATTCTCTAGTAGGTCTGTGTCTTTATTCCTGTCTTACCCCTATGTTCTTCATGACATTTTTTTTTCTTAAATTCCATATATATGTGTTAGCATACAGTATTTGTCTTTCTCTTTCTGACTTACTTCACTCTGTATGACAGACTCTAGGTCTATCCACCTCATTACAAATAGCTCAATTTCATTTCTTTTTATGGCTGAGTAATATTCCATTGTATATATGTGCCACATCTTCTTTATCCATTCATCCGATGATGGACACTTAGGTTGTTTCCATCTCCGGGCTATTGTAAATAGGGCTGCTATGAACATTTTGGTACATGTCTCTTTTTGAATTATGGTTTTCTCAGGGTATATGCCCAGTAGTGGGATTGCTGGGTCATATGGTAGTTCTATTTGTAGTTTTTTAAGGAACCTCCATACCGTTCTCCATAGCGGCTGTACCAATTCACATTCCCACCAGCAGTGCAAGAGTGTTCCCTTTTTTCCACACCCTCTCCAGCATTTATTGTTTCTAGATTTTTTGATGATGGCCATTCTGACTGGTGTGAGATGATATCTCATTGTAGTTTTGATTTGCATTTCTCTAATGAGTAAAGATGTTGAGCATCCTTTCATGTGTTTGTTGGCAGTCTGTATATCTTCTGTGGAGAAATGTCTATTTAGGTCTTCTGCCCATTTTTGGATTGGGTTGTTTGTTTTTTTGTTATTGAGCTGCATGAGCTGCTTATAAATTTTGGAGATTAATCCTTTGTCAGTTGCTTCATTTGCAAATATTTTCTCCCATTCTGAGGGTTGTCTTTTGGTCTTGTTTATGGTTTCCTTTGCTGTGCAAAAGCTTTTAAGTTTCATTAGGTCCCATGTGTTTATTTTTGTCTTTATTTCCATTTCTCTAGGAGGTGGGTCCAAAAGGATCTTGCTGTGATTTATGTCATAGAGTGTTCTGCCTATGTGTTCCTCTAAGAGTTTGATAGTTTCTGGCCTTACATTTAGGTCTTTAATCCATTTTGAGCTTATTTTTGTGTATGGTGTTAGGGAGTGATCTAATCTCATACTTTTACATGTCCCTATCCAGTTTTCCCAGCACCACTTATTGAAGAGACTGTCCTTTCTCCACTGTACATTCCTGCCTCCTTTATCAAAGATAAGGTGACCATATGTCCGTGGGTTTAACTCTGGGCTTTCTATCCTGTTCCATTGATCTATCTTTCTGTTTTTGTGCCAGTACCATACTGTCTTGATTACTGTAGCTTTGTAGTAGAGTCTGAAGTCAGGGAGCCTGATTCCTCCAGCTCCATTTTTCGTTCTCAAGATTGCTTTGGCTATTCGGGGTCTTTTGTGTTTCCATACAAATTGTGAAATTTTTTGTTCTAGTTCTGTGAAAAATGCCAGTGGTAGTTTGATAGGGATTGCATTGAATCTGTAGATTGCTTTGGGTAGTAGAGTCATTTTGACAATGTTGATTCTTCCAATCCAAGAACATGGTACATCTCTCCATCTATTTGTATCATCTTTAATTTCTTTCATCAGTGTCTTATAATTTTCTGCATACAGGTCTTTTGTGTCCTTAGGTAGGTTTATTCCTAGATATTTTATTCTTTTTGTTGCAATGGTAAATGGGAGTGTTTCCTTGATTTCACTTTCAGATTTTTCATCATCAGTATATAGGAATGCCAGAGATTTCTGTGCATTAATTTTGTATCCTGCAACTTTACCAAATTCATTGATTAGCTCTAGTAGTTTTCTGGTAGCATCTTTAGGATTCTCTATGTATAGTCTCATGTCATCTGCAAACAGTGACAGCTTTACTTCTTCTTTTCCGATTTGGATTCCTTTTATTTCCTTTTCTTCTCTGATTGCTGTGGCTAAAACTTCCAAAACTAGGTTGAATAAGAGTGGTGAAAGTGGGCAACCTTGTCTAGTTCCTGATCTTAGTGGAAATGGTTTCAGTTTTTCACCATTGAGGACGATGCTGGCTGTGGGTTTGTCATATATGGCCTTTATTATGTTGAGGAAAGTTCCCTCTATGCCTACTTTCTGCAGGGTTTTTATCATAAATGGGTGTTGAATTTTGTCGAAAGCTTTCTCTGCATCTATTGAGATGATCATATGGTTTTTCTCCTTCAATTTGTTAATATGGTGTATCACGTTGATTGATTTGCGTATATTGAAGAATCCTTGCATTCCTGGAATAAACCCCACTTGATCATGGTGTATGATCCTTTTAATGTGCTGTTGGATTCTGTTTGCTAGTATTTTGTTGAGGATTTTTGCATCTATGTTCATCAGTGAGATTGGCCTGTAGTTTTCTTTCTTTGTGACATCCTTGCCTGGTTTTGGTATCAAGGTGATGGTGGCCTCGTAGAATGAGTTTGGGAGTGTTCCTCCCTCTGCTATATTTTGGAAGAGTTTCAGAAGGATAGGTGTTAGCTCTTCTCTAAATGCTTGATAGAATTCGCCTGTGAAGCCATCTGGTCCTGGGCTTTTGTTTGTTGGAAGATTTTTTATCACAGTTTCAATTTCAGTGCTTGTGATTGGTCTGTTCATATTTTCTATTTCTTCCTGATTCAGTCTTGGCAGGTTGTGCATTTCTAAGAATTTGTCCATTTCTTCCAGGTTGTCCATTTTATTGGCATAGAGTTTCTTGTAGTAATCTCTCATGATCTTTTGTATTTCTGTAGTGTCAGTTGTTACTTCTCCTTTTTCATTTCTAATTCTATTGATTTGAGTCTTCTCCCTTTTTTTCTTGATGAGTCTGGCTAATGGTTTATCAATTTTGTTTATCTTCTCAAAGAACCAGCTTTTAGTTTTATTGATCTTTGCTATCGTTTCCTTCATTTCTTTTTCATTTATTTCTGATCTGATTTTTATGATTTCTTTCCTTCTGCTAACTTTGGGATGTTTTTGTTCTTCTTTCTCTAATTGCTTTAGGTGCAAGGTTAGGTTGTTTATTCGAGATGTTTCCTGTTTCTTAAGGTGGGATTGTATTGCTATAAACTTCCCTCTTAGAACTGCTTTTGCTGCATCCCATAGGTTTTGGGTCGTCGTGTCTCCATTGTCATTTGTTTCTAGGTATTTTTAAATTTCCTCTTTGATTTCTTCAGTGATCACTTCGTTATTAAGTAGTGTATTGTTTAGCCTCCATGTGTTTGTATTTTTTACAGCTCTTTTCCTGTAATTGATATCTAGTCTCATAGCATTGTGGTTGGAAAAGATACTTGATACAATTTCAATTTTCTTAAATTTACCAAGGCTTGATTTGTGACCCAAGATATGATCTATCCTGGAGAATGTTCCATGAGCACTTGAGAAAAATGTGTATTCTGTTGTTTTTGGATGGAATGTCCTATAAATATCAATTAAGTCCATCTTGTTTAATGTATCATTTAAAGCTTGTGTTTCCTTATTTATTTTCATTTTGGATGATCTGTCCATTGGTGAAAGTGGGGTGTTAAAGTCCCCTACTATGATTGTGTTACTGTCGATTTCTCCTTTTATGGCTGTTAGTATTTGCCTTATGTATTGAGGTGCTCCTATGTTTGGTGCATAAATATTTACAATTGTTATATCTTCTTCTTGGATCGATCCCTTGATCATTATGTAGTGTCCTTCTTTGTCTCTTCTAGTAGTCCTTATTTTAAAGTCTATTTTGTCTGATATGAGAACTGCTACTCCAGCTTTCTTTTGGTTTCCATTTGCATGGAATATCTTTTTCCATCCCCTTACTTTCAGTCTGTATGTGTCTCTAGGTCTGAAGTGGGTCTCTTGTAGACAGCATATAGATGGGTCTTGTTTTTGTATCCATTCAGCCACTCTGTGTCTTTTGGTGGGAGCATTTAATCCATTTACATTTAAGGTAATTATCGATATGTATGTTCCTATTCCCATTTTCTTAATTGTTTTGGGTTCATTATTGTAGGTATATTCCTTCTGTTGTGTTTCTTGCCTAGAGAAGTTCCTTTAGCATTTGTTGTAAAGCTGGTTTGGTGGTGCTGAACTCTCTCAGCTTTTGCTTGTCTGTAAATGTTTTAATTTCTCCATCAAATCTGAATGAGATCCTTGCTGGGTAGAGTAATCTTGGTTGCAGGTTTTTCTCCTTCATCACTTTAAGTATGTCCTGCCACTCCCTTCTGGCTTGTAGAGTTTCTGCTGAGAGATCAGCTGTTATCCTGATGGGGATTCCCTTGTGTGTTATTTGTTGTTTTTGCCTTGCTGCTTTTAATATGATTTCTTTGTGTTTAATTTTTGACAGTTTGATTAATATGTGTCTTGGCGTATTTCTCCTTGGATTTATTCTGTATGGGACTCTCTGTGCCTCCTGGACTTGATTAACTATTTCCTTTCCCATATTAGGGAAGTTTTCAACTATAATCTCTTCAAATATTTTCTCAGTCCCTTTCTATTTCTCTTCTTCTGGAACCCCTATAATTCGAATGTTGGTGCGTTTAATGTTGTCCCAGAGGTCTCTGAGACTGTCCTCTGTTCTTTTCATTCTTTTTTCTTTATTTTGCTCTGCAGCAGTTATTTCCACTATTTTATCTTCCACCTCACTTATCCGTTCTTCTGCCTCAGTTATTCTGCTATTGATCCCATCTAGAGTATTTTTTATTTCATTTATTGTGTTTTTAATCGATGCTTGATTCATCTTTAGTTCTTCTAGGTCCTTGTTAACTGTTTCTTGCATTTTGTCTATTCTATTTCCAAGATTTTGGATCTGGGAAATAGAATCTTGGATCATCTTTACCATCATTATTCTGAATTCTTTTTCAGGTAGAGTGCCTATTACCTCTTCATTTGTTAGGTCTGGTGGGTTTTTATCTTGCTCCTTCTCCTGCTGTGTGTTTTTCTGTCTTCTCATTTTGCTTATGTTACTGTGTTTGGGGTCTCCTTTTTGCAGGCTGCAGGTTCGTAGTTCCTGTTGTTTTTGGTGTCTGTCCCCAGTGGCTAAGGTTGGTTTAGTGGGTTGTGTAGGCTTCCTGGTGGAGGGGACTAGTGCCTGTGTTCTGGTGGATGAGGCTGGATCTTGTCTTTCTGGTGGGCAGGTCCACGTCTGGTGGTGTGTTTTGGGGTGTCTGTGGACTTTTTATGATTTTAGGCCACCTCTCTGCTAATGGGTGGCGTTGTGTTCCTGTCTTGCTAGTTGTTTGGCTCAGGGTGTCCAGCACTGTAGCCTGCTGGTCGTTGAGTGAAGCTGGGTGCTGGTGTTGAGATGGAGATCTCTGGAAGATTTTCGCCGTTTGATATTATGTGGAGCTGGGAGGTCTCTTGTGGACCAGTGTCCTGAAGTTGGCTCTCCCACCTCAGAGGCACAGCACTGACTCCAGGCTCCTCAATTTGGGATGATGTGTTGTCTATTCATGTATTCCACAGATGCAGGATACATCAAGTTGATTGTGGAGCTTTAATCCGCTGCTACTGAGGCTGCTGGGAGAGGTTTCCCTTTCTCTTCTTTGTTCTCACAGCTCCTGGGTCTCAGCTTTGGATTTGGCCCCGCCTCTGCGTGTAGGTAGCCGGAGGGCGTCTGCTCTTCACTCAGATAGGACAGGGTTAAAGGAGCAGCCTCTTCGGGGACTCTTGCTCACTCAGGCCGGGAGGGAGGGAGGGGCATGGAGTGCGGGGCGAGCCTGCAGCGGCAGAGGTCGGCGTGACGTTGCACCAGCCCGAGGCGCGCCGTGCGTTCTCCCAGGGAAGCCGCCCCTGGATCCCGGGACCCCAGCAGTGGCGGGCTGCACAGGCTCCCGGAAGGGCGGTGTGGGCAGTGACCTGCGCTCGCACACAGGCTTCTTGGCGGCGGCAGCAGCAGCCCCAGCGTCCCACGCCCGTCACTGGGCTCCGCGCTTTCAGTCGCGACTCGCGCCCGTCTGTGGAGCCCCTTTAAGCAGCGCTCTTAATCCCCTCTCCTCGCGCACCAGGAAACCAAGAGGGAAGAAAAAGTCTCTTGCCTCTTCGGCAGCTCCAGAGTTTTCACGGACTCCCTCCCGGCTAGCTGTGGCACATTAGCCCCTTTCAGGCTGAGTTCTGGCCGCCAGCCCCAGTCCTCTCCCTGCGCTCTGACCGAAGCCCGAGCCTCAGCTTCCAGTGCTGCGCACCCCGGCGGGTGAGCAGACAAGCCTCTCGGGCTGGTGAGTGCCGCTCGGCACCGATCCTCTGTGTGCGGATCTCTCCGCTTTGCCCTACCCAGGTATGTGGGGAGTTTCTTGCCTTTTGGGAGGTCTGGGGTTTCTGCCAGCGTTCAGTAGGTGTTCTGTAGGAGTTGTTCCACGTGTAGCTGTATTTCTGGTGTATCCGTGGGGAGGAAGGTGATCTCCGCGTCTTACTCTTCCGCCATCTTACCCGGAAGTCTCCACCTTCACTCTTAAACATGAACCAAATGTTGAATTTTAAATGAATGTTTACTTCCATCGTTAAAACAGTACCATCTGGTTTAGTAAGTTTCAATGTGAACACATGGAATAAAAGAAGAATACTGCTTAATATTTCATAGCTTTTTCTTCAATATGAGGCACTGAATCAACTAGAATAATTATTCTTGAGTGAACCGAATGAGACATTTTCCACAGTACCTTCAGCTGGGTCATTTATAGGGTGCACCCTAAAATGTGGCCGGATCCGGATCTTTTTCAGCCAGCCTGGGGTTGATATTCTTGACCTCTGATGAGTGTTTCTTCTTCTCGCATTCTGGGAGCAGCATCCTGGGAAATGCATTACAATAGAGACAACTATTGACATCTTGCTGGCAGAAGACCATGGGGAAATAAGCAATAATTTATTCACAGTTCAATCCTTTGGTCCCTTTCCTCACCAGCGGCCCAGAAGAGCCTCCTGAATCAAAGTTGGATTTAGGAAGATCTTGCAGTTTGGTATGCAGTGAAAACACCCAACAGACAGGTATTGTGGGCAAATATCTTCATTTAACTGAGAATGTCTAGAAAGTCAGCAAACCATTGGGACCATGACTGATGGACTGGATTCAAATCCCGATTAGAAGAAGCATGCACTTGGGAAAGATATGTAGATCCCTCTTTGCCTCAGTTCCCTGTTCTGAGATGTAGAAATGTTAATATGGCCTACTTTTAGCATCATGTCATGTGGCCAAAAATGATTGAATGCAGGTAAAATGTTTGAAAAATAAAGGACCAGTGCTTCCCAAATGCTCTATAAGTGTTCAATCCTGAATGATGGCAAGAAGAAGCTGGATATTTCGTAGCTGTTGAAAGGAGAGAAGGGATTTGACGGCTCCAAGTAAAGGGGGATTCAAGCTTACTCTTCAGCTTTTTCATGGGAACAATGCTTTACAGCTCATGGAGAATATCCATTATCATGTCTGACACCCAGCCCTGTTGGGGGTGAAGGGGAGGGCAAAGTGGGGGGCTGTAACCCATATGTTATGGTGGAGGGTGTGGAAATTTAGAGAGATAAGTGACTGTCCAAGAGTCACAACGATGATGAATGATGGATCACGGACAGGACAGACAGAGCCAGTGCCTACCCTGAGCTCAATCCCTGGGGTAGATCTCTTGGTTCTGTCTTCACTGTATGCAGTGTTTCTTGCCCAGCACACAGAAACAGGGCCGGCACAAGTGATGGAAGACAGACTTTCTACAGGAGAAGGACATTTCGTTTCCTTAGCACAGAATCCGATAGTGAATATTAGCCTCAAAGGAGAAAGGTGGAGTGAATTTCCTCCATCTACTCCTGGAGGCTCCTTCTTTCTCAGACTCCTCCAGAACTGGGTGTGGCATGTGGGTACAAGCATGGCCTCCCTGCAAAAGGAAGGAGGCCTGCCTAGCACTAGGTGCTTCAGGTAAGGGGGGAGGACTCATCCCGAGGCTCTAATAGGAAACAGTTAGAATGAGGGAAGTGGCAGAGAGATGTATCATAACCATTCAGAATGCTATGAGACCTACTAAGAGATGAGATTTCTTATTAAATGAAGTTGTAATTGACTCAGTAGTAGGGATTCTGAAACCCAGTTTTGTTCATTAAGAATCCAGCCATGGGACCTGGAGGAAGATGGCGGAAGAGTAAGATGCAGAGATCACTTTCTTCCCCACAGATACATCAGAAATTCATCTACACGTGGAACAACTCCTGCAGAACACCTACTGAATGCTGACAGAAGACCTCAGATCCCACAAAAGGCGAGAAACTCCCCACATACCTGGGTAGGGCAAAAGAAAAAAAGAATAAACAGAGACAATAGGATAGGGACGGGACCTGCACCAGTGGGAGGGAGCCGTGAAGGAGGAAAGGTTTCCCCACACTACAAGCCCCTTCGCGGGTGGAGACTGCAGGTGGCGGAGGGGGAAAGCTTCGGAGTAGCAGAGGAGAGCACAGCAACAGGGGTTTGGAGGGCAAAGTGGAGAGATTCCGGGACATTGGATCGGTGCCCGCAGGCACACCCCTGCCCAAGAGGCTTGTCTGCTCGGGCGCTGGGGCGGGCGGGGCTGGGAGCTGAGGTTCCGGTATCGGCTTTCAGTCGGAGCGCAGGGAGAGGACTGGGGCTGGCGGCAGGAAGAGAGCCTGAAGGGGTTAGTGCACCACGGCTAGCCCAGAGGGAGTCCGGGGAAAGGGTCTGGAGCTGCCGAAGAGGCAAGAGACTTTTTCTTCCCTTTTGTTTCCTGGTGCGTGAGGAGAGGGCATTAAGAGGGCTGCTTGGGGAAGCACCGGAGATGGGCGCGAGCTGCGGGTAGAGGCACGGACCCCGGAGACCGGCGTGGGACGCTGGGGCTGCTGCTGCCACCGCCGCGGGGCCTGTGTGTGAGCACGGGTCACTGTCCGCCCTGCCTTCTGGGAGGCCTGTGCACCCCACCACTGCCGGGGTCCCGGGACCCGGGGACGGCTTTCCCGGGAAAGCGCACGGAGCACCTCGGTCTGGTGCAACGTCACAGCGGCCTCTGCCGCCGCAGGCCCGCCCCACTCTGTGTGCCCCTCCCTCCCCTATGCCTGAGTGAGCCAGAGCCCCTGAATCAGCGGCTCCTTTAAACCCGTCCTGTCTGAGCGAAGAACGGACGCCCTCCGGTGACCGATGCGCAGAGGTGGGGCCAGGTCCAAGGCTGAGACCCGGGAGCTGTGAGAGCAGAGAAGAGACAGGGAAATCTCTCTGTGCAGCCTTGGAGGCAGCGGATTAAAGCTCCACGGTCCACTTGATGTGCCCTGCATCTGTGGAGTGCATGAATGGACAGCGAATCATGCCAAATTGAGGAAGTGGACTTTGAGGACAAGATTTAAGACTTTCCCCCCTTTTCCTCTTTTTACAACGAATTATCCCAAATTAAGGAGGTGGACTTAGAGAGCAAGATTTCAGACTTCTCGCCCTTTTCCTCTTTTTACAACGAATTATCCCAAATTGAGGAGGTGGACTTGGAGAGCAAGATTTTTGATTTTTTCCCCCTGCTCTCTTTTTGTGAATGTGTATGTGTATTCTTCTGTGTGAGATTCTCTCTGTATAGCTTTGCTTCCACCATATGTCCCAGGGTTCTATCTGTCCATTTTTTTTTCAATAATTACTTTTTAATTTTAATAACGCTACTATATTTCATACTTTATTCTATTTTACTTTACCTGCTCTTTCTTTTTTTCCTACCTTCCCTTCCTCCCTCCCTCCCTCCGCCCCTCCTTTCCTTCTTTCTCTCTTTCATTCCTTCCTCCCTCCCTCGCTCCCTTCTTCCGTTCACTCTTTTTCTTTCCTTCCTCCCTCCCTCCATCCCTCCTGTCCTTCTTTCCTCCCTCCCTCCTCCCACGCTTCTTCCTTTCACTTTCTTTTTCTTTCCTTCCTCCCTCCCTCACTCCTGTCTTTCTTTCTTTCCTTCCTTCCTCCCTCCCTCCCTCCCTTCTCCCTTTCACTCTTTCTTTTACTTTCCTTCCTCCCTCCCTCACTCCTTTCTTTCTTTCTTTCCTTCCTTCATCCCTTCTTCCATTCACTCTTCCTTTTCCTTTCATTCCTCCCTCCCTCCTTTCTTTCTTTCTTTCCATCCTTCCTCCCTCCCTCCCTCCTTTCTTTCTTTCTTTCTTCCTTCCTTCCTTCCTTCCTTCCTTCCTTTCTTTCCTTTTCCTTTCTTTCTCTCTCTCTCTCTTTCTTCTACTAATTCTTTCTACTTTTTCTCCCTGTTATTCTGAGCCGGGTGGATGAAAGGCTCTTGGTGCTGCAGCCAGGAGTCAGTGCTGTGCCTCTGAAGTGGGAGAGCCAACTTCAGGACACGGATCCACAAGAGACCTCCCAGCTCCACATAATATCAAGCAGCGAATATCTCCCAGAGATCTCCATCTCAACACTAGCATCCAGCTTCAGTCAACGACCAGCAAACTACAGTGCTGGTCAAGCTATACCAAGCAACAAGCAAGGCAGGAACACAACCCCACCCATTAACAGAGAGGCTGCCTAAAAACATAATAAGGCCACAGGCACCCCAAAACACACCACCAGACGTGGACCTGTCCACCAGAAAGACAAGATCGAGCCTCAACCACCAGAACACAGGCACTAGTCCCCCCCACCAGGAAGCCTACACAACCTACTGAAACAAACTTAGCCATTGGGGACAGACACCAAAAACAACGGGAACTACGAACCTGCAGCCTGCAAAAAGGAGACCTCAAACACAGTAAGATAAGCAAAATGAGAAGACAGAAAAACACACAGCAGGTGAAGGAGCGAGATAAAAACCTACCAGACCTAACAAATGAAGAGGTAATAGGCAGACTACCTGAAAAAGAATTCAGAATAATGATAGTAAAGATGATCCAAGATTCTATTTCCCAGATCCAAAATCTTGGAAATAGAATAGACAAAATGCAAGAAACAGTTAACAAGGACCTAGGAGAACTAAAGATGAATCAAGCATCGATTAAAAACACAATAGGTGAAATGAAAAATACTCTAGATGGGATCAATAGCAGAATAACTGAGGCAGAAGAACGGATAAGTGAGGTGGAAGATAAAATAGTGGAAATAACTGCTGCAGAGCAAAATAAAGAAAAAAGAATGAAAAGAACAGAGGACAGTCTCAGAGACCTCTGGGACAACATTAAACGCACCAACATTCGAATTATAGGGGTTCCAGAAGAAGAAGAGAAAAAGAAAGGGACTGAGAAAATATTTGAAGAGATTATAGTTGAAAACTTCCCTAATATGGGAAAGGAAATAGTTAATCAAGTCCAGGAGGCACAGAGAGTCCCATACAGAATAAATCCAAGGAGAAATACACCAAGACACATATTAATCAAACTGTCAAAAATTAAACACAAAGAAATCATATTAAAAGCAGCAAGGGAAAAGCAACAAAGAACACACAAGGGAATCCCCATCAGGTTAACAGCTGATCTCTCAGCAGAAACTCTACAAGCCAGAAGGGAGTGGCAGGACATAATTAAAGTGATGAAGGAGAGAAACCTGCAACCAAGATTACTCTACCCAGCAAGGATCTCATTCAGATTTGATGGAGAAATTAAAACCTTTACAGACAAGCAAAAGCTGAGAGAGTTCAGCACCACCAAACCAGCTTTACAACAAATGCTAAAGGAACTTCTCTAGGCAAGAAACACAACAGAAGGAATATACCTACAATAACGAACCCAAAGCAATTAAGGAAATGGGAATAGGAACATACATATCAATAATTACCTTAAATGTAAATGGACTAATTGCTCCCACCAAAAGACACAGAGTGGCTGAATGGATACAAAAACAAGACCCATATATATGCTGTCTACAAGAGACCCACTTCAGACCTAGAGACACATACAGATTGAAAGTAAGGGGATGGAAAAAGATATTCCATGCAAATGGAAATCAAAAGAAAGCTGGAGTAGCAATTCTTATATCAGACAAAATAGACTTTAAAATAAAGACTATTACAAGAGACAAAGAAGGACACTACATAACGATAAAGGGATCGATCCAAGAAGAAGATATAACAATTGTAAATATTTATGCACCCAACATAGGAGCACCTCAATACATAAGGCAAATACTAACAGCCATAAAAGGGGAAATCGACAGTAACACACTCATAGTAGGGGACTTTAACACCCCATTTTCACCAATGGACAGATCATCCAAAATGAAAATAAATAAGGAAACACAAGCTTTAAATGATACATTAAACAAGATGGACTTAATTGATATTTATAGGACATTCCATCCAAAAACAACAGAATACATATTTTTCTCAAGTGCTCATGGAACATTCTCCAGGATATATCATATCTTGGGTCACAAATCAAGCCTTGGTAAATTTAAGAAAATTGAAATTGTATCAAGTATCTTTTCCAACCACAATGCTATGAGACTAGACATCAATTACAGGAAAAGATCTGTAAAAAATACAAACAAATGGAGGCTAAACAATACATTACTCAATAACGAAGTGATCACTGAAGAAATCAAAGAGGAAATAAAAAAATACCTAGAAACAAATGACAATGGAGACATGATGGCCCAAAACCTATGGGACGCAGCAAAAGCAGTTCTAAGGGGGAAGTTTTTAGCAATACAATCCCACCTTAAGAAACAGGAAACATCTCGAGTAAACAACCTGACCCTGCACCTAAAGCAATTAGAGAAAGAACAAAAAACCCCAAAGCTAGCAGAAGGAAAGAAATCATAAAGATCAGATCAGAAATAAATGAAAACGAAATGAAGGAAACGATAGCAAAGATCAATAAAACTAAAAGTTGGTTCTTTGAGAAGATAAATAAAATTGACAAACCATTAGCCAGACTCATCAAGAAAAATAGGGAGAAGACTCAAATCAATAGAATTAGAAACGAAAAAGGAGAAGTAACAACTGACACTGCAGAAATACAAAAGATCATGAGAGATTACTACAAGAAACTCTATGCCAATAAAATGGACAACCTGGAAGAAATGGACAAATTCTTAGAAATGCACAACCTGCCAAGACTGAATCAGGAAGAAATAGAAAATATGAACAGACCAATCACAAGCACTGACATTGAAACTGTGATAAAAAATCTTCCAACAAACAAAAGCCCAGGACCAGATGGCTTCACAGGCGAATTCTATCAAGCATTTAGAGAAGAGCTAACACCCATCCTTCTCAAACTCTTCCAAACAATTTCAGAGTAAGGAACACTCCCAAACTCATTCTACGAGGCCACCATCACCTTGATACCAAAACCAGGCAAGGATGTCACAAAGAAAACTACAGGCCAATCTCACTGATGAACATAGATGCAAAAATCCTCAACAAAATACTAGCAAACAGAATCCAACAGCACATTAAAAGGATCATACACCATGATCAAGTGGGGTTTATTCCAGGAATGCAAGGATTCTTCAATATACGCAAATCAATTAATGTGATACACCATATTAACAAGTTGAAGGAGAAAAACCATATGATCATCTCAATAGATGCAGAGAAAGCTTTCGACAAAATTCAACACCCATTTATGATAAAAACTCTGCAGAAAGTAGGCATAGAGGGAACTTTCCTCAACATAATAAAGGCCATATATGACAAACCCACAGCCAACATTGTCCTCAATGGTGAAAAACTGAAACCATTTCCACTAAGATCAGGAGCAAGACAAGGCTGCCCACTCTCACCACTATTATTCAACCTAGTTTTGGAAGTTTTAGCCACAGCAATCAGAGAAGAAAAGGAAATAAAAGGAATCCAAATTGGAAAAGAAGAAGTAAAGCTGTCACTGTTTGCAGATGACTTGATACTGTACATAGAGAATCCTAAAGATGCTACCAGAAAACTACTAGAGCTAATCAATGACTTTGGAAAAGTAGAGGATACAAAATTAATGCAAAGAAATCTCTGGCATTCCTGTACACTAATGATGAAAAATCTGAAAATGAAATCAAGAAAACACTCCCATTTACCATTGCAACAAAAAGAATAAAATATCTAGGAATAAACCTACCTAAGGAGACAAAAGACCTGTATGCAGAAAATTATAAGACACTGTTGAAAGAAATTAAAGATGATACAAATAGATGGAGAGATATACCATGCTCCTGGATTGGAAGAATCAATATTGTGAAAATGACTCTACTACCCAAAGCAATCTACAGATTCAATGCAATCCCTATGAAACTACCACTGGCATTTTTCACAGAACTAGAACAAAAAAATTTCAAAATTTGTTTGGAAAAACAAAAGACCCCGAATAGCCAAAGCAATCTTGAGAACGAAAAAAGGAGCTGGAGGAATCAGGCTCCCTGACTTCAGACTATACTACAAAGCTACAGTAATCAAGACAGTGTGGTACTGGCACAAAAACAGAAAGATAGATCAATGGAACAGGATAGAAAGCCCAGAGATAAACCCACGCACATATGGTCAACTTATCTTTCATAAAGGAGGCAGGAATGTACAGTGGAGAAAGGACAGCCTCTTCAATAAGTGGTGCTGGGAAAACTGGACAGGGACATGTAAAAGTATGAGATTAGATCACTCCCTAACACCATACACAAAAATAAGCTCCAAATGGATTAAAGACCTAAATGTAAGGCCAGAAACTATCAAACTCTTAGAGGAAAACATAGGCAGAACACTCTATGACATCAATCACAGCAAGATCCTTTTGGACCCACCTCCTAGAGAAATGGAAATAAAAACAAAGATAAACAAATGGGACATAATGAAACTTCAAAGCTTTTGCACAGCAAAGGAAACCATAAACAAGACCAAAAGACAACCCTCAGAATGGGAGAAAATATTTGCAAATGAAGCAACTGACAAAGGAGTAATCTCCAAAATTTATAAGCAGCTCATGCAGCTCAATAGCAAAAAAACAAACAACCCAATCCAAAAATGGGCAGAAGACTTAAATAGGCATTTCTCCAAAGAAGATATACAGACTGCCAACAAACACATGAAAGAATGCTCAACATCATTAATCATTAGAGAAATGCAAATCAAAACTACAATGAGATATCATCTCACACCAGTCAGAACGGCCATCATCAAGAAATCTAGAAACAATAAATGCTGGACAGGGTGTGGAGAAAAGGGAACACACTTGCACTGCTGGTGGGAATGTGAATTGGTACAGCCACTATGGAGAACAGTATGGAGGTTCCTTAAAAAACTAAAAATAGAACTACAGTATGACCCACCAATCCCACTACTAGGCATATACCCTGAGAAAACCATAATTCAAAAAGAGACATGTACCAAAATGTTCATTGCAGCTCTATTCACAATAGCCCAGAGCTGGAAACAACCTAAATGTCCATCATCAGATGAATGGATAAAGAAGATGTGGCACATATATACAATGGAATATTACTCAGCCATAAAAAGAAATGAAACTGAGCTATTTGTAATGAGGTGGGTAGACCTAGAGTCTGTCATACAGAGTGAAGTAAGTCAGAAAGAGAAAGACAAATACTGTATGCTAACACATATATATGGAATTAAAAAAAATGTCATGAAGAACCTAGGGGTAAAACGGGAATAAAGACACAGGCCTACTTGAGAATGGACTTGAGGATATGGGGAGGAGGAAAGGTAAGCTGTGACAAAGCGAAAGAGAGGCATGGACATATATACAGTACCAAACGTAAGGTAGATAGATAGTGGGAACCAGCCACAGAGCACAGGGACATCAGCTCGGTGCTTTGTGACCGCCTGGAGGGGAGGGATGGGGAGGTTGGGAGGGAGGGAGATGCATGAGGAAAGGGATGTGGGAACAGATGTAAATGTATAACTGATTCACTTTGTTATAAAGCAGAAACTAATAAAAAAATTATCTTTGAGCCGAAAAGGAAAAAAAAGAAGTAATCAATAAAAATTATTAATATACTCTCTCAAATAAAAAAAACAAAAAAAGAATTTAGCCATGGAGCAACTAAGCCTGTGCACCAAAAGAACTAAGCCTGTGCTCTAGAGCCCGCAAGTCACAACTACTGAGCCCACGTGCCACAACTATTGAAGCCCATGCACCTAGAGCCCGTGTTCTGGAACAACAGAAGCCACCGAAATGAGAAGCCCGCACACTGCAACGAAGACCCAACACAGCCAAAAAAAAAAAAAAAAAGAATCCAGTAAACATTTGCCTGGGTGGTGATAGGATTTGTTTTCCAGGTTAAATGAGGCTCACTTGGTATAAAATCAATGCACACACTGAAAGTGTACAGTTTATTTATTTTTATATCCATACCCATTCAAGATGCAGTCGTGATGGGAATATTTTCTAGAAAGTTGGCACCAGTAAGAGTGATGTTTAGGGGAACATAAATCAAGGGAAAAACAACACAAAAAGTTCACATACACACACAGAGTCATACCACTCATTTCACATACAGACACACCCAGTCTCATGCACACAAACCTACACCATCTAACCGTAATAAAGCTTCTTCTTGGGACTATAGTAATTGGTCACATTACTTGTAAATCACTTTCTATCACCAGGACTCTACTCTCATTCCCAGCACAAATTTGGAATCAGTTTGTCCTCTACACTAAAACCAGCAAGAATGTCCCATTTTCTCATCTTCAAAGTTCTTCCTCCCCAAGTGACTGATTCCATCATACATATCGGTTTCATGTTCTGTGAAGGTCACCTGCAATTACAGAAGAGAAAACACTATGAGGATAAGATCACAGTGATGCTCAGGTCTTTTGATCATTTGCTGACAGTAGAAAACCTGATAAGAAACAGTGGTCCAGGGAACCCAGCAAGGGTTATCAGAGCAAACCTACACAGGGTGAAAAGCAAGAACTTTGCTGGGAGGATGGAACTTCCAAGTCCATTTAGGTTGGAAATTACAGAATTCTTTTCCTAGAGGAAAAATCGCTGCAGGAGAGAGAGCTCCGTACACTACAGGCTGTAATGGATGCTGTCAATTGTAATGTCCTGTGGAGTCAGGCACCATGGGTTGGTAATAGTCTCTCACTCCACAATCTCCCAACTAAGGGAATTGTATGTATCTGGAAGGAATAACCTCAAATATTCATAACTTAATTCTATTGAAAGAGAAATAAAGCAATATTTCTATCTCAGACCAGAAGAAATCTAGCTTACCTTGGGGATACACGAAGGCTTTTCTTCTGTCCTATCATGGTGCATGTCATCCGCCACATCCTCAGGGAGAGCTGGAGGGACACAGAGTAACTGTCAGGACACTGGTGATGCTGCTCAGGAATTACTCAGGGCCTTTCTTCTCGATGAGGACATGGGGTGGTGTGTATGGATGTGGGAGGTTAGTAAGTGTGGGCTGAGCTGGTGTTGGGCCATCCTCTTTGGGGGATGAAGGAAGGCACAGGACAAGAGGAAGGAATTGAAAACCGAGCTTTGGCTTTCTAGCTAAGGGGAGCCTAATCAGAAGGGAAGGGTCGATCTAAAAAATGGTAAACACTAAAATGCATGCTCTGTTTCAATGACACAGACCCATGACCCAACATGCCTCTTTTGAGCTTCTGCTAAATTGCCACTGTCTCTTGATTTTTCCCAGATCACTCTTTCCCCAGCATCCACAATTCCAGCTACTGCATTTGTCATGTCTTCTATTGTACAATATTTTGTACTTGATTAACAGCAACCTGTATTAAAGGACTGAATTCAATACTAGACAAAATATGCTATATTTATTCACTAATCACTTGTCTTAAAGAAAATCAAATACATAAGATTTGACAAAACTGAAATCCTACCATTTAGATACAGCCACTATCAATCGTATCATATTTTACTCCCAGTCTTTGTTTTCTATAAAATGTATGTATGCGCACTGTGTCAGGGGCTGTCCATACTCTTGGGAGCTGTTCCATAAGTGGGACAATTCATTATGAAGAGGGAGCCCGGACTGAGCACAGCCTGTCTCTAACCCAGCTGTGCAGGAGAAGTGTACAGGCTAACAGTCAGGTTCCACATTGAGTCCTTGGGTGTGGGCTACAGGAATTGACCAATTCTAAAGCTTATGTTAATGTTATCCAATACAATAAAATAGCTCCCTGATTCTTATCTGCTTTTGGCCTTGTTTAAGCAATGACACCAGCACTGACAGATATGACCTGTACTGTATACATGGTGTCTCACACCTCTCAGAATCTGTGAGCTGACCAGGAGAATGCAGGTCTTGAGGTGAATTTCACATTAATGACTGTGCCAAAGTCAACTGATAAGTCCACCCATAGCTGCCCTGGATTCTGTGACCACTAAGGCCACCTGATGGGCAAGGTCTGGACCTTTGGAGATGCTAGGACTTCCAGCCAAAGATATGGATGCAGGGACTCCCTTGCTCCATGACTGAGGATCCCTTGGCTGAGTGGTAAGTGCAGGTCAGGGATACAGAGCACCCACATTGGGACCCACCCCTGGGTTCTCACTTTGGCTTTTCCACTTAGGAGGTCAAGAGCTGAGAACATTTATCTCTGCACCATCTCCTTCTGAGGAAAAGGAATATTAACCAAATCTGGGCAACAGCTGTGTTGAGGGAAGAACAAGGTAGTGTACAGACAGTGTGCAGTGGTGATGAGCTTTGTTGACAGGTGAATTGTGCTGTGTAAGAGGGAAATATCTCCTCAGGAAACACACACACGCTTATGCATGCAGGTTCACAAACACACCACATAGGCTCACACATGGACCCCACCCCAACCCTGATACACACAAACCCACATCATCTAAATGATGCAGTTACTTCCAGGACCATAGAACTTGGGCATGGCTTTTTACTGGGAAATCAGTCTCTAGCTCTACACCCCCAGCCCTCATCCCTGTAGGGACCCTGAATCAGGGTGTCTCTCCAAGCAAAGCCAGCAAAAGAGTCCCACCTTCTTCATCATCTAGATTGTTCCTCAGCACAGGGGTGATCTCTGAATACGTACCGTTTTTGTTTGCTGTCCTATCCACCTGTGATTAGAGAAAAGAAAACAGTGTAAGGATCTCAGCATCCTGTGCTCTGCGGACACAGGTATTTCATCTCTTTTTTTGTCCTCAGAAAACCAAATTGGGAACTGTTGTTGAGTCAATAGCCCCAAAAGAAACCAGAGAAGACAGCTGTGGGAAAGGCTGGAGCTTTGCCTGGAAGATCTCTCAGGTCCAATTTGAGGGGCAAATACAAAAGTCTATTTCAAGGAGGGAAATTTTCTGCTGAGGAAAGTGTGTCTGACTATACAGTTTCTAACTGATGTTGCCATTTTTTAAATGGACTTTTGAGTGAGTTATCTGTTGGGAAAGACCTTCAATCAGCATTCATCCAACCAAGCAAAACTGTATACATCAGCTGTCTTGAACATTGTAGATCTTCATATCTGAAATCAATTGGAAAAGAAAAAAATGAAGCAAACTTTTAATCTCTGATAAATAAGGGGAGCTTACCTTGGAGGTAGAAGGAGCCTCGTCAACTGCCCTCACATAGGGCTGTTCTTCCAACAGGTCCTCAGGGGGCTCTAGGAGGACACAGGGTAAGTGTCAGGACACTGGTGATGCTGCTCAGGAATTACTCAGAGAGCCTCGTTAATGTGGACACAGGGTGGGAGTGTATGGGTGCAGGTGGTTAATGAGTGTGGACTGAGGTGCTGTTGGACAAACCTCCCTGGTGGGTGGAGGAAGGCAAAGGGGAGGAACATTTCAGAAATGAGGAAGAGAACCTTTAGCTTTCTAGCTGTAGGGAACCTAATCAATTTGAAAGTGTCAGTCTGAAAAAGCTTAAACACTAACATTGCACTATGTTTCAGTATAGAGTCCCACGGCCCCTCTGCCCATTTCAAAGTCCCTCCAAATCCCCCTTCTTCTTGAAATGTTACAAGACTCTTTCAGCTTCCTTCTAATCAAATCTGTCGCTCCTTCATTCATCGTCCATTCTGTTGGAATTTTGACTTATTTTATTGTGATGAAATATACATATTTATGCTTTTCATAATTTTTAAGTAGACAGTTCACTAGCATTTCTTACTTTCACAATGCTGTGTAGCCATCAACACAATCTACATCTTAATCTTTTTCATCATTTCAACGTAACCTCTGTACCCATTAAATCATAATCCACCTTACTCCTGCCTCCTGACCTTGGTAATTTCTACTTCCGGTGTCTGTGAGTTTGCCTACACTAGGTTCCTCATACTAGTGGAATCATATAATATTTGTCTTTCTGTGCCTGCCTAATTTCACTAACAATAATATATTTTTTATATTATTTGGATCATTCATTTTGTAGCATAAGTCAATCTTTAATTCCTTTTTATGGTTGAAAATTATTCCATTCTGTGTATATATCACATTTTATTTATCCATTCATCACCTCATGGACTTTGGATTGTTTCTATCTTTTCGCTACTAAGAATAATGCTACTATGAACATTAGTGTACACATTTCTGTATGGCACCATAATGGTGACAAATAATATTGTACATATTTCAAATATCATTGAATATAACAACACAAGGGGTGACTCTTAGGTGAACTACGGACTTTTCATTAGTAAAAATATACTTACATTGTTTCACTAATTGTAACAAATGTACTTCACCTATGCTATATATTATTAATAGCTGAAACTGGAGTGATAGGATACAGGAATTTTCTGTACTGCATGTACAACTTTTATGTCAATATAATCCTGTTCTAAATAATGTCTAATAATTTAAAGAAATCTCAAAACATGGTTTCAGGGAGGGATGTGTTGTTGCTAACGTTCAAAAATCAGCTAAAGTCTAAACCGTAACTAGAGACCATCTTCACTCTTAAACATGAACCAAATGTTGAATTTTAAATGTATGTTTACTTCCATGGTTAAAACAGTACCAGCTGGCTTAGTAAGTTTCAATTTGAACACATGGAATAAAAGAAGAATACTGCTTAATATTTCATAGCTTTTTCTTCAATATGAGGCACTGAATCAACTAGAATAATTATTCTTGAGTGAACCTAATGAAAAATTTTCCACAGTACCTTCAGCTGGGTCATTTATAGGGTGCCCCCTAAAATGTGGCCAGATGCGGAACTTTTTCAGCCAGCCTGGGGTTGATATTCTTGACCTCTGATGAGTGTTATTTCTTCTGGCACTCTGGGAGCAGCATCCTGGGAAATGCATTACAATAGAGACAATTATTGACATCTTGCTGGCAGAAGACAATGGGGAAATTAGCAATAATTTATTCACAGTTCAATCCTTTGGTCCCTTTCCTCACCAGCGGCCCAGCAGAGCCTCCTGAAACAAAGTTGCACTTAGGAAGATATTGCAGTTTGGTATGCAGTGCAAACACCCAACAGACATGTTTTGTGGGCAAATATCTTTATTTAACTGAGAATGTCTAGAAACTCAGCAAACCATTGGGACCATGACTGATGGACTGGATTCAAATCCCGTTTGGAAGAAGCATGTACTTGGGAATGATATGTAGATCCCTCTTTGCCTCAGTTCCCTGTTCTGAGATGTAGAAATGTTAATATGGCCTACATTTAGCATTATGTCATGTGGCCAAAAATGATTGAATACAGGTAAAATGTTTGAAAAATAAAGGACCGGTGCTTCACAAATTCTCTATAAATGTTCAATCCTGAATGATGGCAAGAAGAAGCTGGATATTTCGTAGCTGTTGAAAGGAGAGAAGGGATTTGACGGCTCCAAGTAAAGGGGGATTCAAGCTTACTCTTCAGCTTTTTCATGGGAACAATGCTTTACAGCTCATGGAGAATATCCATTATCATGTCTGACACCCAGCCCTGTTGGGGGTGAAGGGGAGGGCAAAGTGGGGGCTGTAACCCATATGTTATGGTGGAGGGTGTGGAAATTTAGAGAGATAAGTGTCTGTCCAAGAGTCACAACCATGATGAATGATGGATCACGGACAGGACAGACAGAGCCAGTGCCCACCCTGAGATCAATACCTGGGGTAGATCTCTTGGGTCTGTCTTCACTGTATGCAGTGTTTCTTGCCCAGCACACAGAAACAGAGTCGGCACAAGTGATGGAAGACAGACTTTCCACAGGAGAAGGACATTTCGTTTCCTTAGCACAGAATCCGATAGTGAATATTAGCCTCAAAGGAGAAAGGTGGAGTGAATTTCCTCCATCTACTCCTGGAGGCTCCTTCTTTCTCGGACTCCTCCAGAACTGGGTGTGGCATGTGGGTACAAGCATGGGCTCCCTGCAAAAGGAAGGAGGCCTGCCTAGCACTAGGTGCTTCAGGTAAGGGGGGAGGACTCATCCCGAGGCTCTAATAGGAAACACAATGAGGGAAGTGGCAGAGAGATGTATCATAACCATTCAGAATGCTATGAGACCTACTAAGAG
Source organism: Mesoplodon mirus (assembly GCF_964341445.2). NCBI lineage: Eukaryota > Metazoa > Chordata > Mammalia > Artiodactyla > Ziphiidae > Mesoplodon > Mesoplodon mirus. Next base: position 46,248 of record NW_028294653.1, read on the forward strand.
ATGAGATTTCTTATTAAATTAAGTTGTAATTGACCCAGTAGTAGGGATGCTGAAACCCAGTTGTGTTCATTAAGAATCCAGCCATGGAGCAACTAAGTCCGTGCACCACAACTACAAAGCCTGTGCTCTAGAGCCCGCAAATCACAACTACTGAGCCCACGTGCCACAACTATTGAAGCCCATGAACCTAGAGCCCGTGCTCTGGAACAAGAGAAGCCACCGAAATGAGAAGCCCGTGCACTGCAACGAAGAGCCAACACAGCCAAAAAAAAAAAAAAAGAATCCAGTAAACATTTGCCTGGGTGGTGATAGGATTTGTTTTCCAGGTTAAATGAGGCTCACTTGGTATAAAATCAATGCACACACTGAAAGTGTACAGTTTATTTACTTTTATATCCATACCCATTCATGATGCAGTGGTGATGGGAATATTTTCTAGAAAGTTGGCACCAGTAACAGTGATGTTTAGGGGAACATAAATCAAGGGAAACACAACACAAAAAGTTCACATACACACACAGAGTCATCCCACTCATTTCACATACAGACACACCCAGTCTCATGCACACAAACCTACACCACCTAACCGTAATACAGCTTCTTCCTGGGACTATAGTAATTGGTCACATTACTTGTAAATCACTTTCTATCACCAGGACCCCTACTCTCATTCCCAGCACAAATTTGGAATCAGTTTGCCCTCTACACTAAAACCAGCAAGAATGTCCCACTTTCTCATCTTCCAAGTTCTTCCTCCCCAAGTGACTGATTCCAGAATACATACCGTTTTCACGTTCTGGGAAGGTCACCTGCAATTACAGAAGAGAAAACACTATGAGGATAAGATCACAGTGATGCTCAGGTCTTTTGTTCATTTGCTGACAGTAGAAAACCTGATAAGAAACAGTGGTCCAGGGAACCCAGCAAGGGTTATCAGAGCAAACCTACTCAGGCTGAAAGGCAAGAACTTTGCTAGGAGGATGGAACTTCCAAGTCCATTTAGGTTGGAAATTACAGAATTCTTTGCCTAGAGGAAAAATCGCTGTAGGAGAGAGAACTCTGTACTCTACAGGCTGTAATGGATGCAGTCAATTTTAATGTCCTGTGGAATCAGGCACCATGAGTTGGTAATAGACTCTCACTCCACATTCTCCCAACCAAGGGAATTGTATGTATCTGGAATGAATACCCTCAAATATTCATAACTTAATTCTAATGAAAGAGAAATAAAGAAATATTTCTATCTCAGACCAGAAGAAATCTAGCTTACCTTGGGGATCCACGGAGGCTTTTCTTCTGTCCTATCACGGTGCATGTCAACCGCCACATCCTCAGGGAGAGCTGGAGGGACACAGAGTAACTGTCAGGACACTGGTGATGCGGCTCAGGAATTACTCAGGGGCTTTCTTCTCGATGAGGACATGGGGTGGTGTGTATGGATGTGGGAGGTTAGTAAGTGTGGCGTGAGCTGGTGTTGGGCCATCCTCTTTGGTGGAGGAAGAAAGGCAAAGGACAAGAGGAAGGAAATGAAAACAGAGCTTTGGCTTTCTAGCTAAGGGGAGCCTAATCAGAAGGGAAGGGTCGATCTAAAAAATGGTAAACACTAAAATGCATGCTCTGTTTCAATGACACAGACCCATGACCCATGCTTTGAGCTTCTGCTAAATTGCCACTGTCTCTTGATTTTTCCCAGATCACTCTTTCCCCAGCATCCACAATGCCAGCTACTGCATTTATCATGTCTTCTGTTGTATGATATTTTATACTTGATTAACAGCAACCTCCATTAAAGGACTGAATTCAATCCTAGACAAAATATGCTATATTTATTCACTAATCACTTGTCTTAAAGAAAATCAAATACACAAGATTTGACAAAACTGAAATCCTACCCTTTAGATGCAGCCACTATCAATCGTGTCATATTTTTCTCCCAGTCTTTGTTTTCTATACAATGTACGTATGCCCACTGAGTCAGGGCCTGTCCATACTCTAGGGAGCTGTTCCATAAGTGGGACACTTCGTTATGAAGAGGGAGCCCGGACTGAGCACAGCCTGTCTCTAACCCAGCTGTGCAGCAGAAGTGTACAGGCTAACAGTCAGGTTCCACTTTGAGTCCTTGGGTGTGGGCTACAGGAATTGACCAATGCTAAGGCTTATGGTAATGTTATCCAATACAATAAAATAGCTCCCTGATTCTTATCTGCTTTTGGCCTTGTTTAAGCAATGACACCAGCACTGACAGATATGACCTGTACTGTATACATGGGGTCTCACACCTCTCAGAATCTGTGAGCTGACCAGGAGAATGCAGGTCCTGAGGTGAATTTCACATTAATGACTGTGCCAAAGTCAACTGATAAGCCCACCCATAGCTGCCCTGGATTCTGTGACCACTAAGGCCACCTGATGGGCAAGGTCTGGACCTTTGGAGATGCTAGGACTTCCAGCCAAGGATACGGATGCAGGGACTCCCTTGCTCCATGACTGAGGATCCCTTGGCTGAGTGGTAAGTGCAGGTCAGGGATCCAGAGCACCCACATTGGGACCCACCCCTGGGTTCTCAGTTTGGCTTTTCCACTTAGGAGGTCAAGAGCTTAGAACATTTATCTCTGCACCATCTCCTTCTGAGGAAAAGGAATATTAACCAAATCTGGGCAACAGCTGTGTTGAGGGAAGAACAAGGTTGTGGACAGACAGTGTGCAGTGGTGATGAGCTTTGTTGACAGGTGAATTCTGCTGTGTAAGAGGGAAATATCTCCTCAGGAAACACACACACGCTTATGCATGCAGGTTCACAAACACACCACATAGGCTCACACATGGACCACACCCCAACCCTGATACACACAAACCCACATCATCTAAATGATGCAGTTACTTCCAGGACCATAGAACTTGGGCATGGCTTTTTACTGGGAAATCAGTCTCTAGCTCTACACCCCCAGCCCTCATCCCTGTAGGGACCCTGAATCAGGGTGTCTCTCCAAGCAAAGCCAGCAAGAGAGTCCCACCGTCTTCATCATCTAGATTGTTCCTCAGCAGAGGGGTGATCTCTGAATACGTACCGTTTTTGTTTGCTGTCCTATCCACCTGTGATTAGAGAAGAGAAAACAGTGTAAGGATCTCAGCATCCTGTGCTCTGCGGACACAGGTATTTCATCTCTTTTTTTGTCCTCAGAAAACCAAATTGGGAACTGTTGTTGAGTCAATAGCCCCAAAAGAAACCAGAGAAGACAGCTGTGGGAAAGGCTGGAGCTTTGCCTGGAAGATCTCTCAGGTCCAATTTGAGGGGCAAATACAAAAGTCTATTTCAAGGAGGGAAATTTTCTGCTGAGGAAAGTGTGTCTGACTATACAGTTTCTAACTGATGTTGCCATTTTTTAAATGGACTTTTGAATGAGTTATCTGTTGGGAAAGACCTTCAATCAGCATTCATCCAACCAAGCAAAACTGTATACATCAGCTGTCTTGAACACTGTAGATCTTCATATCTGAAATCAATTGGAAAAGAAAGAAATGAAGCAAACTTTTAATCTCTGATAAATAAGGGGAGCTTACCCTGGAGGTAGAAGGAGCCTCTTCAACTGCCCTCACATAGGGCAGTTCTTCCAACAGGTCCTCAGGGGGCTCTAGGAGGACACAGGGTTAATGTCAGGACACTGGTGATGCTGCTCAGGAATTACTCAGAGAGCCTCGTTAATGTTCACACAGGGTGGGAGTGTATGGATGCAGGTGGTTAATGAGTGTGGACTGAGGTGCTGTTGGACAAACCTCCCTGGTGGGTGGAAGAAGGCAAAGGGGAGGAACATTTCAGAAATGAGGAAGAGAACCTTTAGCTTTCTAGCTGTAGGGAACCTAATCAATTTGAAAGTGTCAGTCTGAAAAAGCTTAAACACTAACATTGCACTATGCTTCAGTATAGAGTCCCACGGCCCCTCTGCCCATTTCAAAGTCCCTCCAAATCCCCCTTCTTCTTGAAATGTTACAAGACTCTTTCAGCTTCCTTCTAATCAAATCTGTCGCTCCTTCATTCATCGTCCATTCTGTTGGATTTTTGACTTATTTTATTGTGATGAAATATACATATTTATGCTTTTCATAATTTTTAAGTAGACAGTTCACTAGCATTTCTTACTTTCACAATGCTGTGTAGCCATCAACACAATCTACATCTTAATCTTTTTCATTATTTCAACGTAACCTCTGTACCCATTAAATCATAATCCACCTTACTCCTGCCTCCTGACCTTGGTAATTTCTACTTCCGGTGTCTGTGAGTTTGCCTACACTAGGTACCTCATAATAGTGGAATCATATAATATTTGTCTTTCTGTGCCTGCCTAATTTCACTAACAATAAAATATTTTTTATATTATTTGGATCATTCATTTTGTAGCATAAGTCAATCTTTAATTCCTTTTTATGGTTGAAAATTATTCCATTCTGTGTATATATCACATTTTATTTATCCATTCATCACCTCATGGACTTTGGATTGTTTGTATCTTTTGGCTACTAAGAATAATGCTACTATGAACATTAGTGTACACATTTCTGTATGGCACCATAATGGTGACAAATAATATTGTACATATTTCAAATATCATTGAATATAACAACACAAGGGGTGACTCTTAGGTGAACTACGGACTTTTCATTAGTAAAAATATACTTACATTGTTTCACTAATTGTAACAAATGTACTTCACCTATGCTATATATTATTAATAGCTGAAACTGGAGTGATAGGATACAGGAATTTTCTGTACTGCATGTACAACTTTTATGTCAATATAATCCTGTTCTAAATAATGTCTAATAATTTAAAGAAATCTCAAAACATGGTTTCAGGGAGGGATGTGTTGTTGCTAACGTTCAAAAATCAGCTAAAGTCTAAACCGTAACTAGAGACCATCTTCACTCTTAAACATGAACCAAATGTTGAATTTTAAATGTATGTTTACTTCCATGGTTAAAACAGTACCAGCTGGCTTAGTAAGTTTCAATTTGAACACATGGAATAAAAGAAGAATACTGCTTAATATTTCATAGCTTTTTCTTCAATATGAGGCACTGAATCAACTAGAATAATTATTCTTGAGTGAACCTAATGAAAAATTTTCCACAGTACCTTCAGCTGGGTCATTTATAGGGTGCCCCCTAAAATGTGGCCAGATGCGGAACTTTTTCAGCCAGCCTGGGGTTGATATTCTTGACCTCTGATGAGTGTTTCTTCTTCTGGCACTCTGGGAGCAGCATCCTGGGAAATGCATTACAATAGAGACAATTATTGACATCTTGCTGGCAGAAGACAATGGGGAAATTAGCAATAATTTATTCACAGTTCAATCCTTTGGTCCCTTTCCTCACCAGCTGCCCAGCAGAGCCTCCTGAAACAAAGTTGGACTTAGGAAGATCTTGCAGTTTGGTATGCAGTGAAAACACCCAACAGACATGTTTTGTGGGCAAATATCTTTATTTAACTGAGAATGTCTAGAAACTCAGCAAACCATTGGGACCATGACTGATGGACTGGATTCAAATCCCGTTTGGAAGAAGCATGTACTTGGGAATGATATGTAGATCCCTCTTTGCCTCAGTTCCCTGTTCTGAGATGTAGAAATGTTAATATGGCCTACATTTAGCATTATGTCATGTGGCCAAAAATGATTGAATACAGGTAAAATGTTTGAAAAATAAAGGACCGGTGCTTCACAAATTCTCTATAAATGTTCAATCCTGAATGATGGCAAGAAGAAGCTGGATATTTCGTAGCTGTTGAAAGGAGAGAAGGGATTTGACGGCTCCAAGTAAAGGGGGATTCAAGCTTACTCTTCAGCTTTTTCATGGGAACAATGCTTTACAGCTCATGGAGAATATCCATTATCGTATCTGACACCCAGCCCTGTTGGGGGTGAAGGGGAGGGCAAAGTGGGGGCTGTAACCCATATGTTATGGTGGAGGGTGTGGAAATTTAGAGAGATAAGTGTCTGTCCAAGAGTCACAACCATGATGAATGATGGATCACGGACAGGACAGACAGAGCCAGTGCCCACCCTGAGATCAATACCTGGGGTAGATCTCTTGGGTCTGTCTTCACTGTATGCAGTGTTTCTTGCCCAGCACACAGAAACAGAGTCGGCACAAGTGATGGAAGACAGACTTTCCACAGGAGAAGGACATTTCGTTTCCTTAGCACAGAATCCGATAGTGAATATTAGCCTCAAAGGAGAAAGGTGGAGTGAATTTCCTCCATCTACTCCTGGAGGCTCCTTCTTTCTCGGACTCCTCCAGAACTGGGTGTGGCATGTGGGTACAAGCATGGGCTCCCTGCAAAAGGAAGGAGGCCTGCCTAGCACTAGGTGCTTCAGGTAAGGGGGGAGGACTCATCCCGAGGCTCTAATAGGAAACACAATGAGGGAAGTGGCAGAGAGATGTATCATAACCATTCAGAATGCTATGAGACCTACTAAGAGATGAGATTTCTTATTAAATTAAGTTGTAATTGACCCAGTAGTAGGGATGCTGAAACCCAGTTGTGTTCATTAAGAATCCAGCCATGGAGCAACTAAGTCCGTGCACCACAACTACAAAGCCTGTGCTCTAGAGCCCGCAAATCACAACTACTGAGCCCACGTGCCACAACTATTGAAGCCCATGAACCTAGAGCCCGTGCTCTGGAACAAGAGAAGCCACCGAAATGAGAAGCCCGTGCACTGCAACGAAGAGCCAACACAGCCAAAAAAAAAAAAAAAGAATCCAGTAAACATTTGCCTGGGTGGTGATAGGATTTGTTTTCCAGGTTAAATGAGGCTCACTTGGTATAAAATCAATGCACACACTGAAAGTGTACAGTTTATTTACTTTTATATCCATACCCATTCATGATGCAGTGGTGATGGGAATATTTTCTAGAAAGTTGGCACCAGTAACAGTGATGTTTAGGGGAACATAAATCAAGGGAAACACAACACAAAAAGTTCACATACACACACAGAGTCATCCCACTCATTTCACATACAGACACACCCAGTCTCATGCACACAAACCTACACCACCTAACCGTAATGCAGATTCTTCCTGGGACTATAGTAATTGGTCACATTACTTGTAAATCACTTTCTATCACCAGGGACCCTACTCTCATTCCCAGCACAAATTTGGAATCAGTTTGCCCTCTACACTAAAACCAGCAAGAATGTCCCACTTTCTCATCTTCAAAGTTCTTCCTCCCCAAGTGACTGATTCCAGAATACATACCGTTTTCACGTTCTGGGAAGGTCACCTGCAATTACAGAAGAGAAAACACTATGAGGATAAGATCACAGTGATGCTCAGGTCTTTTGTTCATTTGCTGACAGTAGAAAACCTGATAAGAAACAGTGGTCCAGGGAACCCAGCAAGGGTTATCAGAGCAAACCTACTCAGGCTGAAAGGCAAGAACTTTGCTAGGAGGATGGAACTTCCAAGTCCATTTAGGTTGGAAATTACAGAATTCTTTGCCTAGAGGAAAAATCGCTGTAGGAGAGAGAACTCTGTACTCTACAGGCTGTAATGGATGCAGTCAATTTTAATGTCCTGTGGAATCAGGCACCATGAGTTGGTAATAGACTCTCACTCCACATTCTCCCAACCAAGGGAATTGTATGTATCTGGAATGAATACCCTCAAATATTCATAACTTAATTCTATTGAAAGAGAAATAAAGAAATATTTCTATCTCAGACCAGAAGAAATCTAGCTTACCTTGGGGATCCACGGAGGCATTTCTTCTGTCCTATCATGGTGCATGTCAACCGCCACATCCTCAGGGAGAGCTGGAGGGACACAGAGTAACTGTCAGGACACTGGTGATGCTGCTCAGGAATTACTCAGGGGCTTTCTTCTCGATGAGGACATGGGGTGGTGTGTATGGATGTGGGAGGTTAGTAAGTGTGGCGTGAGCTGGTGTTGGGCCATCCTCTTTGGTGGAGGAAGAAAGGCAAAGGACAAGAGGAAGGAAATGAAAACAGAGCTTTGGCTTTCTAGCTAAGGGGAGCCTAATCAGAAGGGAAGGGTCGATCTAAAAAATGGTAAACACTAAAATGCATGCTCTGTTTCAATGACACAGACCCATGACCCATCCTGCCTCTTTTGAGCTTCTGCTAAATTGCCACTGTCTCTTGATTTTTCCCAGATCACTCTTTCCCCAGCATCCACAATGCCAGCTACTGCAATTATCATGTCTTCTGTTGTATGATATTTTATACTTGATTAACAGCAACCTCCATTAAAGGACTGAATTCAATCCTAGACAAAATATGCTATATTTATTCACTAATCACTTGTCTTAAAGAAAATCAAATATACAAGATTTGACAAAACTGAAATCCTACCCTTTAGATACAGCCACTATCAATCGTGTCATATTTTTCTCCCAGTCTTTGTTTTCAATACAATGTACGTATGCCCACTGAGTCAGGGCCTGTCCATACTCTAGGGAGCTGTTCCATAAGTGGGACACTTCGTTATGAAGAGGGAGCCCGGACTGAGCACAGCCTGTCTCTAACCCAGCTGTGCAGGAGAAGTGTACAAGCTAACAGTCAGGTTCCACTTTGAGTCCTTGGGTGTGGGCTACAGGAATTGACCAATGCTAAGGCTTATGGTAATGTTATCCAATACAATAAAATAGCTCCCTGATTCTTATCTGCTTTTGGCCTTGTTTAAGCAATAACACCAGCACTGACAAATATGACCTGTACTGTATACATGGGGTCTCACACCTCTCAGAATCTGTGAGCTGACCAGGAGAATGCAGGTCCTGAGGTGAATTTCACATTAATGACTGTGCCAAAGTCAACTGATAAGCCCACCCATAGCTGCCCTGGATTCTGTGACCACTAAGGCCACCTGATGGGCAAGGTCTGGACCTTTGGAGATGCTAGGACTTCCAGCCAAGGATACGGATGCAGGGACTCCCTTGCTCCATGACTGAGGATCCCTTGGCTGAGTGGTAAGTGCAGGTCAGGGATCCAGAGCACCCACATTGGGACCCACCCCTGGGTTCTCAGTTTGGCTTTTCCACTTAGGAGGTCAAGAGCTGAGAACATTTATCTCTGCACCATCTCCTTCTGAGGAAAAGGAATATTAACCAAATCTGGGCAACAGCTGTGTTGAGGGAAGAACAAGGTTGTGGACAGACAGTGTGCAGTGGTGATGAGCTTTGTTGACAGGTGAATTCTGCTGTGTAAGAGGGAAATATCTCCTCAGGAAACACACACACGCTTATGCATGCAGGTTCACAAACACACCACATAGGCTCACACATGGACCACACCCCAACCCTGATACACACAAACCCACATCATCTAAATGATGCAGTTACTTCCAGGACCATAGAACTTGGGCATGGCTTTTTACTGGGAAATCAGTCTCTAGCTCTACACCCCCAGCCCTCATCCCTGTAGGGACCCTGAATCAGGGTGTCTCTCCAAGCAAAGCCAGCAAGAGAGTCCCACCGTCTTCATCATCTAGATTGTTCCTCAGCAGAGGGGTGATCTCTGAATACGTACCGTTTTTGTTTGCTGTCCTATCCACCTGTGATTAGAGAAGAGAAAACAGTGTAAGGATCTCAGCATCCTGTGCTCTGCGGACACAGGTATTTCATCTCTTTTTTTGTCCTCAGAAAACCAAATTGGGAACTGTTGTTGAGTCAATAGCCCCAAAAGAAACCAGAGAAGACAGCTGTGGGAAAGGCTGGAGCTTTGCCTGGAAGATCTCTCAGGTCCAATTTGAGGGGCAAATACAAAAGTCTATTTCAAGGAGGGAAATTTTCTGCTGAGGAAAGTGTGTCTGACTATACAGTTTCTAACTGATGTTGCCATTTTTTAAATGGACTTTTGAATGAGTTATCTGTTGGGAAAGACCTTCAATCAGCATTCATCCAACCAAGCAAAACTGTATACATCAGCTGTCTTGAACACTGTAGATCTTCATATCTGAAATCAATTGGAAAAGAAAGAAATGAAGCAAACTTTTAATCTCTGATAAATAAGGGGAGCTTACCCTGGAGGTAGAAGGAGCCTCTTCAACTGCCCTCACATAGGGCAGTTCTTCCAACAGGTCCTCAGGGGGCTCTAGGAGGACACAGGGTTAATGTCAGGACACTGGTGATGCTGCTCAGGAATTACTCAGAGAGCCTCGTTAATGTTCACACAGGGTGGGAGTGTATGGATGCAGGTGGTTAATGAGTGTGGACTGAGGTGCTGTTGGACAAACCTCCCTGGTGGGTGGAAGAAGGCAAAGGGGAGGAACATTTCAGAAATGAGGAAGAGAACCTTTAGCTTTCTAGCTGTAGGGAACCTAATCAATTTGAAAGTGTCAGTCTGAAAAAGCTTAAACACTAACATTGCACTATGCTTCAGTATAGAGTCCCACGGCCCCTCTGCCCATTTCAAAGTCCCTCCAAATCCCCCTTCTTCTTGAAATGTTACAAGACTCTTTCAGCTTCCTTCTAATCAAATCTGTCGCTCCTTCATTCATCGTCCATTCTGTTGGATTTTTGACTTATTTTATTGTGATGAAATATACATATTTATGCTTTTCATAATTTTTAAGTAGACAGTTCACTAGCATTTCTTACTTTCACAATGCTGTGTAGCCATCAACACAATCTACATCTTAATCTTTTTCATTATTTCAACGTAACCTCTGTACCCATTAAATCATAATCCACCTTACTCCTGCCTCCTGACCTTGGTAATTTCTACTTCCGGTGTCTGTGAGTTTGCCTACACTAGGTACCTCATAATAGTGGAATCATATAATATTTGTCTTTCTGTGCCTGCCTAATTTCACTAACAATAAAATATTTTTTATATTATTTGGATCATTCATTTTGTAGCATAAGTCAATCTTTAATTCCTTTTTATGGTTGAAAATTATTCCATTCTGTGTATATATCACATTTTATTTATCCATTCATCACCTCATGGACTTTGGATTGTTTGTATCTTTTGGCTACTAAGAATAATGCTACTATGAACATTAGTGTACACATTTCTGTATGGCACCATAATGGTGACAAATAATATTGTACATATTTCAAATATCATTGAATATAACAACACAAGGGGTGACTCTTAGGTGAACTACGGACTTATCATTAGTAAAAATATACTTACATTGTTTCACTAATTGTAACAAATGTAGTTCACCTATGCTATATATTATTAATAGCTGAAACTGGAGTGATAGGATACAGGAATTTTCTGTACTGCATGTACAACTTTTATGTCAATATAATCCTGTTCTAAATAATGTCTAATAATTTAAAGAAATCTCAAAACATGGTTTCAGGGAGGGATGAGTTGTTGCTAACGTTCAAAAATCAGCTAAAGTCTAAACCGTAACTAGAGACCATCTTCACTCTTAAACATGAACCAAATGTTGAATTTTAAATGTATGTTTACTTCCATGGTTAAAACAGTACCAGCTGGCTTAGTAAGTTTCAATTTGAACACATGGAATAAAAGAAGAATACTGCTTAATATTTCATAGCTTTTTCTTCAATATGAGGCACTGAATCAACTAGAATAATTATTCTTGAGTGAACCTAATGAAAAATTTTCCACAGTACCTTCAGCTGGGTCATTTATAGGGTGCCCCCTAAAATGTGGCCAGATGCGGAACTTTTTCAGCCAGCCTGGGATTGATATTCTTGACCTCTGATGAGTGTTTCTTCTTCTGGCATTCTGGGAGCAGCATCCTGGGAAATGCATTACAATAGAGACAATTATTGACATCTTGCTGGCAGAAGACAATGGGGAAATTAGCAATAATTTATTCACAGTTCAATCCTTTGGTCCCTTTCCTCACCAGCGGCCCAGCAGAGCCTCCTGAAACAAAGTTGGACTTAGGAAGATATTGCAGTTTGGTATGCAGTGCAAACACCCAACAGACATGTTTTGTGGGCAAATATCTTTATTTAACTGAGAATGTCTAGAAACTCAGCAAACCATTGGGACCATGACTGATGGACTGGATTCAAATCCCGTTTGGAAGAAGCATGTGCTTGGGAATGATATGTAGATCCCTCTTTGCCTCAGTTCCCTGTTCTGAGATGTAGAAATGTTAATATGGCCTACTTTTAGCATTATGTCATGTGGCCAAAAATGATTGAATACAGGTAAAATGTTTGAAAAATAAAGGACCGGTGCTTCACAAATGCTCTATAAGTGTTCAATCCTGAATGATGGCATGAAGAAGCTGGATATTTCGTAGCTGTTGAAAGGAGAGAAGGGATTTGACGGCTCCAAGTAAAGGGGGATTCAAGCTTACTCTTCAGCTTTTTCATGGGAACAATGCTTTAGAGCTCATGGAGAATATCCATTATCATGTCTGACACCCAGCCCTGTTGGGGGTGAAGGGGAGGGCAAAGTGGGGGCTGTAACCCATATGTTATGGTGGAGGGTGTGGAAATTTAGAGAGATAAGTGTCTGTCCAAGAGTCACAACCATGATGAATGATGGATCACGGACAGGACAGACAGAGCCAGTGCCCACCCTGAGATCAATACCTGGGGTAGATCTCTTGGGTCTGTCTTCACTGTATGCAGTGTTTCTTGCCCAGCACACAGAAACAGAGTCGGCACAAGTGATGGAAGACAGACTTTCCACAGGAGAAGGACATTTCGTTTCCTTAGCACAGAATCCGATAGTGAATATTAGCCTCAAAGGAGAAAGGTGGAGTGAATTTCCTCCATCTACTCCTGGAGGCTCCTTCTTTCTCGGACTCCTCCAGAACTGGGTGTGGCATGTGGGTACAAGCATGGGCTCCCTGCAAAAGGAAGGAGGCCTGCCTAGCACTAGGTGCTTCAGGTAAGGGGGGAGGACTCATCCCGAGGCTCTAATAGGAAACACAATGAGGGAAGTGGCAGAGAGATGTATCATAACCATTCAGAATGCTATGAGACCTACTAAGAGATGAGATTTCTTATTAAATTAAGTTGTAATTGACCCAGTAGTAGGGATGCTGAAACCCAGTTGTGTTCATTAAGAATCCAGCCATGGAGCAACTAAGTCCGTGCACCACAACTACAAAGCCTGGGGTCTAGAGCCCGCAAATCACAACTACTGAGCCCACGTGCCACAACTATTGAAGCCCATGCACCTAGAGCCCGTGTTCTGGAACAAGAGAAGCCACCGAAATGAGAAGCCCGTGCACTGCAACAAAGAGCCAACACAGGCAAAAAAAAAAAAAAAGAATCCAGTAAACATTTGCCTGGGTGGTGATAGGATTTGTTTTCCAGGTTAAATGAGGCTCACTTGGTATAAAATCAATGCACACACTGAAAGTGTACAGTTTATTTACTTTTATATCCATACCCATTCATGATGCAGTGGTGATGGGAATATTTTCTAGAAAGTTGGCACCAGTAACAGTGATGTTTAGGGGAACATAAATCAAGGGAAACACAACACAAAAAGTTCACATACACACACAGAGTCATCCCACTCATTTCACATACAGACACACCCAGTCTCATGCACACAAACCTACACCACTTAACCGTAATGCAGATTCTTCCTGGGACTATAGTAATTGGTCACATTACTTGTAAATCACTTTCTATCACCAGGGACCCTACTCTCATTCCCAGCACAAATTTGGAATCAGTTTGCCCTCTACACTAAACCCAGCAAGAATGTCCCACTTTCTCATCTTCAAAGTTCTTCCTCCCCAAGTGACTGATTCCAGAATACATACCGTTTTCACGTTCTGGGAAGGTCACCTGCAATTACAGAAGAGAAAACACTATGAGGATAAGATCACAGTGATGCTCAGGTCTTTTGTTCATTTGCTGACAGTAGAAAACCTGATAAGAAACAGTGGTCCAGGGAACCCAGCAAGGGTTATGAGAGCAAACCTACTCAGGCTGAAAGGCAAGAACTTTGCTAGGAGGATGGAACTTCCAAGTCCATTTAGGTTGGAAATTACAGAATTCTTTGCCTAGAGGGAAAATCGCTGCAGGAGAGAGAGCTCTGTACTCTAAAGGCTGTAATGGATGCTGTCAATTTTAATGTCCTGTGGAATCAGGCACCATGAGTTGGTAATAGACTCTCACTCCACATTCTCCCAATCAAGGGAATTGTATGTATCTGGAATGAATACCCTCAAATATTCATAACTTAATTCTATTGAAAGAGAAATAAAGCCATATTTCTATCTCAGACCAGAAGAAATCCAGCTTACCTTGGGGATACACGGAGGCTTTTCTTCTGTCCTATCATGGTGCATGTCATCCGCCACATCCTCAGGGAGAGCTGGAGGGACAGAGAGTAACTGTCAGGACACTGGTGCTGCTGCTCAGGAATTACTCAGGGTCTTTCTTCTCGATGAGGACATGGGGTGGTGTGTATGGATGTGGGAGGTTAGTAAGTGTGCGCTGAGCTGGTGATGGGCCATCCCCTTTGGGGAAGAAGGAAGGCAAAGGACAAGAGGAAGGAAATGAAAACAGAGATTTGGCTTTGAAGCTAAGGGAATCCTAATCAGAAGGGAAGGGTCGATCTAAGAAATTGTAAACACTAAAATGCATGCTCTGTTTCAATTACAGAGACACATGACCCATCCTGCCTCTTTTGAGCTTCTGCTAAATTGCCACTGTCGCTTGATTTTTCCCAGATCACTCTTCCCCCAGCATCCACAATGCCAGCTACTGCATTTATCATGTCTTCTGTTGTATATTATATACTTGATTAACAGCAACCTCTATTAAAGGAGTGAATACAATCCTAAACAAAATATGCTATATTTATTCACTAATCTCTTGTCTTAAAGAAAATCAAATACACAAGATTTGACAAAACTGAAATCCTACCATTTAGATACAACCACTATCAATCCTATCATATTTTTCTCCCAGTCTTTGTTTTCAATACAATGTACGTATGCCCACTGAGTCAGGGGCTGTCCGTACTCTAGGGAGCTGTTCCATAAGTGGGACAGTTCGTTATGAAGACGGAGCCCAGACTGAGCACAGCCTGTCTCTAACCCAGCTGTGCAGGAGAAGTGTATAGGCTAACAGTCAGGTTCCACTTTGAGTCCTTGGTTGTGGACTACAGGAATTGACCAATTCTAAAGCTTATGGTAATGTTATCCAATACAATAAAATATCCCTGATTCTTATCTGCTTTTGGCCTTGTTTAAGCAATGACACCAGCACTGACAGATATGACCTGTACTGTATACATGGGGTCTCACACCTCTCAGAATCAGTGAGCTGACCAGGAGAATGCAGGTCCTGAGGTGAATTTCACCTTAATGACTGTGCCAAACTCAACTGATAAGTCCACCCATAGCTGCCCTGGATTCTGTGACCACTAAGGCCACCTGATGGGCAGGGTCTGGACCTTTGGAGATGCTAGGACTTCCAGCCAAGGATACGGATGCAGGGACTCCCTTGCTCCATGACTGAGGATCCCTTGGCTGAGTGGTAAGTGCAGGTCAGGGATCCAGAGCACCCACATTGGGACCCACCCCTGGGTTCTCAGTTTGGCTGTTCTCCTTAGGAGGTCAAGAGCTTAGAACATTTATCTCTGCACCATCTCCTATCGAGGAAAAGAAATATTAACCAAATCTGGGCAACAGCTGTGTTGAGGGACGAACATGCAATCAACTTCAGAAAACAAGTAAGGGTCATGTGCCTGAGCTAACCTTAGGTACTTCAAAACAACTCCGTACGTCTCTTAGCCCCTTAGAGGGGATGAAAGCAATATTTGAGTTAAAAGTAACTTGTCCCAATACCCTTAGTCTGGAATACTGAAAAAAAAGTTCCACAGCAGGGGAAGCCTCCTAAACACACAGCACCTGCCAGGGTTTACCCCAGCCTTGGAAGAACTGGGAAGAATAAGACCAAGGCAGGCCTGAGGAAAGGTCAGAGGGTAGGCAGGACTGGGGTGTGAGAAGCAGGGGCAGGGCTGTCTGGACGGAGAAGTGGGTTGTAAGAAGAGCAGTGACCCTGGGTCCTGCTGCCCTAAGTCTCTGTCCTGGGCCTGGTGAACCCCAGGAGACCAGGTCAGCAGGGCTGTGAAAGCAAGTGTGTGAAGAAGCCCAGCAGCCCCTTCACACAGCCCTCTAGAATTTCTGCCGCCCATGGAGGTTCTCTAGGGGCAGCTGGACGTGGACCCCTCTCAAATGGAAGCATGTCAGCACATCAGCCTTCGGGAAGTGCAGAGGCTGAGATGAGCTGAAGGAGACTGAGCAAATGCAGTGATCCCAGAACACGTGTTCTGTGACTCATCCATCTCTGGGACTGTCCTTTACAAGAGGAACTAACAGTGAGGACACTACATGAGGTGAAGCCACAAGTCCTGAAAGTGCAGAGGGAGACAGTTCACTTCTCATCCACCACCTCACCCTTTCTAGAAGAACTTGGTCTCAAGTTTCAAGGGCCCATGAGAGTTTTGACCCACAGGTTCTGTCCATCATAGGTCAATATGCAAAGGAAAACAAACTCTCCTGTGCACAATACCCTACATTTGCTAACCAGAACACAAACTTCCATATTAGGCAGTGACAAGCACAAGAAAGAGCAGCTCATGTGCAAAAGATCAGTTTTGATGAGCAAATCAAGAAAAGGTGATTATAGAGCACAGTCACGTCTAAGGACACAATTTCTCTCTATTGTATCATTAAAATATGAAAAAAAAGTCAGAACTCTACACATATTTCATTCTTCTTTCTGATTTCATATCCACTTTCCTCAGTCTCCAAAGGAGGAGATTTAACCCTAAAGTTCCAGGAACCCTCTGCCATTAGATCCTACCTAAGTGTTGTTCCTACCTGTATCCTTTTCCTCATCACAGCCACAAATGCTATCCAGAGTCGATTCTGTAGAAACACGAATACGAATGTACAAGTCTTATGGATACATTTAAAATGTGACTAATGTGACTGAGTAATTGGTTATTTTATTTTGTTTTATTTTAATACACTAAGATAATCATTGACTGAATTAAATAAATTGTAACAGGCACATCTAGCTAGTGGCTACCACATTGTAATACACATCCCTCTCTCTCTCTCTCTCTCCATATAAATGTATATATATATATATATAATATATGGAGAATGTTACCACCACTCCCCTGTTTATTCACCTCTGTATGTTGTATCAATTAAAGTTGACTATTTGCTGATGGTTTAATGAAGGTAAAACCTCTGCCCCGTGAAGGTACTTAGCCAAAGGGGTAAGAGGGATGTGTCCCTCTGCTGGTTTCCCTGGTAACCGATGAGCCCATCTGCTGTCAATCCCCCCTTTAACTGGTAGCCTGCCTATTCCGCCCAGAGAGAAGAATGCTGCTACTGCTGCTGCTGCGTTCTGCCTGCCATCGCCTATCTACAGTGGGATGTCTCTCCAGGACCACTTTGCTTAAGACGTGAAAGATCTCCCATCTATTAAACCATGAATGTCTCTGTCCCTGACTCCGGGCTCTTTCCTTAGCCCTGAGGCTGAGCAAGTACAGGGCTTGCAGGCGTGAGAGGTGCAGCCCAACACCTTCTGCAGGGCAGTTTGCTGGCCACATTTGATGATTCCTTTGTAGGTGTTTCCTAGGCTCATGCACACTTGCCAGGCACTCATGAGACCTTGGGGACACTGAAACAGTAATGTCAACACCCAGATCCTAGAGGAATTCCCGACAGGTGTTCCACTTGAGGGGAGAGGTAATGAGCATGGCCCAGTGCACCTGTGCTAGACATAATCAGCGAGCAGGTGCAGAAGGGAGGGAGGGACATTCACTCACATCATGAGGCCATCCTTCTCACCACTGCCTCTGAAAAATCCAGGGAAGGAAGGGACAAAATGCCCTTAGAAGGTAAATGGCCTGTACACTGAAAACTACAAACCACTGCTGAAAGAATTAAACAGGGAAAAAATAATTGAAATGACATAGCATATTCATAGACTGGAGACATATTATTGTTGACATTTCTACACTACACGAAGGTAAGTAGTAATTCATTGTAATACATATAAAAATCCCAATGTCATTTTCAAAGTAAAAGAAAAAAAATCCTAAAATACATATGGAACCACTAAGGACTCCTAACAGACAAAACAATCCTGAGAACAAAGAACATAGATGGAGGCTTCTCACTTCCTGACTTCAAAACAAATTACAAAGCCACAGGAATCAAAACTGTACGGTATGGACATAGAAACAGATACATAGGCCTAAAGACCAGAATAAATAACCCCCAAGAAAACTCATAGATACATGGCCAAATGAAATTCACCAAGCTTCTAAGACAACAAATAGGGAAAGTATAGTTTTTTCAACAGTCAATAGGATGAAAATATAACTTACAGAAAGATTACAAACATATATCAGAAAAGGAGCTAATGTCCAAAACATCTAAGAAAAACACTACAATTCAAATGCAAAATACATTAAAAAATTAAAAAGGGCAAATAACTGGGTTCAGAAATGTGCAAAGACTTAAATAAGACATTTCCTGAAAAAGACATACAAATGGCTAACAAATATAGGAAAAGGTTCACAGCCTCACTAATCATCAGGGCAAGGAAAATGAACATCTCACACCTGTTAGGCTGTGTATTATAAAGAAAAAAATTAACAGCTTAAGGCAAAGATGTAGGGAATTGGAAACTTTGTACACTGCTGGTGGGAATGTAAAATAGTGCAGCTCTTATGAAAAACAGTACGGGGGTTCCTTATAAAATTATAAACAGAAATATCATATGATTCAGCAATCACAGTTCTGGGTATATATCCAAAGGAAATTAAATCAGTATCACAATGAGATGAACTTAAGTTCATTGCAGCATTCTCCACAATAGCCTAGATATGCAACCAACTTCACAAAACAAGTAAGGGTCCTGTGCCTGAGCTAACCTTAGGTACTTCAAAACAACTCCATAAGTCTCTTAGCCCCTTAGAGAGGATGAAAGCAATATTAGAGTTAAAAGTAACTTGAACCAATTCCCTTAGTCTGGAATACTGAAACAAAAGTTCTACAGCAGGGGAAGCCTCCTAAACACACAGCACCTGCCAGGGTTTACACAAGCCTTGGAAGAACTGGGAAGGATAAGACCAAGGCAGGCCTGAGGTAAGGTCAGAGCGTAGGCAGGACTGGGGTGTGGGGAGCAGGGGCAGGGCTGTCCGGATGGAGCAGTGGGTTGCAAGAAGAGCAGTGACACTGGGTCCTGCTGCCCTGAGTCTCTCTCCTGGGCCTGGTGAATTTCAGGAGACCAAGTTTGCAGGTCTGTGAGAGCCAGTGTGTATAGCAAGCCCAGCAACCCCTTCACAGAGTCCTCTAGAATGCCTGCCAGCCATGAAGGGTCTTTAGGATCAGCTGGACGTGGAGGCCTCTCAAATGGAAAAATGTCTGCACATCAGCCTTGGGAGGTGCTGAGGCTGAAATGAGGAGACTGAGCACACGCATTGATTCCAAAGTATGTGTTCTGTGACTCATCCACCTCTGGGAGCACGCATTCCATGAGGAATAAACAGTGAGGACAAAAGTAAGATGAAGCTACAAGTCCTGAACGTGTAGAGGGAGAGAGTTCAAGTCTCATCAACCACCTGACACTCACTATAAGAATTTATTCTCTAGTGTCAAGTGACTATGAGACTTTTGTTCCCACTAGGATATGGCCATCATACGTGAATGTAAAACTGAAACCAAAATCCTGGTGCAAAATACTCTACAGGTACCAAAGAGAAACGAACCTTTCATCTTTGACAGTGAAAAAGCAATGAAAGAGTAGTCTTGTGAGAAAGAAAATTTCTGAATGGCAAAGCAAGAAAAGATGACTATAAGCACAGTACAGTCAAAGGACATGGACACAATAACTCTATTATATCATTAAAATTTGGAAAGAGCAAATCAGAATCCTACACATATTTTCTTCTTCTCCCTGATTTCATATTCACCTTCCTTAGTTTCTAAAGAACCGGGTGGAACCCAAGTGTTCTAGGAATTGTTTCGCTTTAGATCCTACCTGAGAGTTGTTCGCTATGTGAATCGTCATCAGCATCAGTGCTATGTATGCTCTCCAAGATCCATTCTGTACAAACACAACCATGAGCATAAAGTTATTATACAAGTTGACCCACCCATTTCTCCTACTCGACTTGCTGGCTCACACAGCATCACCCTGGTCTTCCCTCCAGGTTCTCAGACCTCATCTGTGCTCTGTGCAGACAGAGTCCTTCAATAAGATATTGATCACAGTTGAAAATTTCAAATGAGGGAGAGATGCTGAGAAAATCACCTTTCGACCCCTCACTTCTATAGACCCATTTATAGCTTTCACCGTCAACCTTACCAACCTGAAATTCCAGATGGTACAGACACACTTCAAACATGGCTAGTGTGACCAAGCAATTGTGTGTTTTTTGCATTTTTTAATTGAATGAGTTAATTATTCTTTGAACTAAATTAATTATAAATAGACACATTTGGTTCGTGACTACCACACTGGAAAGCTCAGCTGTAAGAAATCCAAAGATGAGAAAGAGGCAACCAGCCACCCTTCCCCTGATTGTTCTTTACTGCAGAAAATTTGATGGCCTGATCTGATCCTTCGTATGTAGGTATATCTTGGGCTCTTGAACCCACGCCAGGCATTGGGAGGGTCCTTGTGGACACTGAAATAGTACAGTCAACACTCAGATCCAAGAGGAATTCCCAGCAAGGGGCCCACTTGTAGACAGAGGTGAAGGGCATGGCCCAGTACACCTGTATTAGACATTATCAGAGAGTAGGTGCAGGGGGAGGGAGGGATTTCACTCTCTCCATGAGTCCATCCTTCTCAATCCTGACTCTAGAAGGCCTGAGGAAGGCAGTGGAAAAGGCCCCGTAAGAGGTGAAAATTTGTATACTGAAAACTACAGGACACTCTAGAAAGAAATTAAAGAACAGACAAGTAATTGGAATGACATACCATGTTCATAGACTGGATTATTAAATACTGTTGGCATTTCTATACTACATAAAGTGATGTACACATATATCACAACAACCCAGAAAATTCCATGTCATTATTATAGAAGTGGACAGAATTCTAAAATACATATGGAACCCGCCAAGTAGATAAAACAATCTTGAGAGAAAACAGCAATGATGGAGATTAACACTTCCTGAACTCAAAACACATAACAATGCCACAGTAGTCAAAACAGTCTGCTACTGGGATCAAGATAGTGTTATAGACCAATGAAATATAATAGAGAGACCCCAAATAAACGCACATATATATGGCCAACTGATCTTTGCCAAGGTTCTAAGATTACCAAGTGAAGAAAGGATAGTCTCTTCAATAATCAACAGAATGAAAAGGCAACCTATAGGATGGGAGGAAATATGTGTAAACCTTGTATCTGAATAAGGGACCAATATCCAGAATATATAAGAAACTACTACAAGTCAATTTAAAAAAAACAGTGGGCAAATAACTGAGTTTCAAAAAGGGTAAAAAGCTTCACTAGACATTTCTCCATAAAGACATACAAGTGGTCAATCTACATATGAAAATTTGCTCAACCTCGCTAAGCATCAGGGAAATGGAAATCAAGCCACAAGGAGATATAACTCACACCTGTTAGGTTGTGTATTATAAAAAGACAATTAGGGCTTCCCTGCTGGCACAGTGGATGAGAGTCCGCCTGCCGATGCAGGGGACACATGTTCGTGCCCAGGTCTGGGAGGATCCCACATGCCGCTGAGCAGCTTGTCCCATGAGCCATGGCCGCTGAGCCTGTGTGTTTGGAGCCTGCGCTCCGCAACGGGAGAGCCCACAACAATGAGAGACACATGTACTGCAAAAAAAAAAAGAAAGAAAGAAAATTAATGGATGCTGGCAGAAATGTGAAGAAGTGGAACTCCTGTACCCTGTTTTGTACCCTGTAGTAATGTAAAATGGTGTAGCCATTATGGAAAACAGAATGGATGTCCCCCAAAAATTATTAAGAGAACTCTCATAAAATCCAGCAGTCACTCATTTAGGTTTATATACAAAGGAGATAAAACAAGAATATCCAAGAGATATCTACAATCTCATGTCCATGGCAGCATTATACACAATACACAACATAGGAAAACTGCCTAGTGTCCATGGGAAGATGAATTAATAAAGAAAATGTGGTGTATACATAGAGTGGAATGCCATTCAGTCTTTGAAAAAGAAGGAAATCCTGCTATTTGCAGCAACACGAAAGAACTTGGAGGACATTTGTAAGAGTGAAATAAGCCAGTCACGGAAGGTCAAAAACTGAAAGAAAACTCTTAGAAGCAGAGTGTAGAAGGGTGGTTCCAAGAGCTGGCAGGAGGTTGACATGGGGAGTCTCTGTTCAATGGTTAGAATGTGTTATTTCAAAATGGAAAAGTTCTAGACACATGCTGTTCAACAAGGTGCATGTAGTCAACAGGACTGCCTGGACATTTCAAAACATGTTAAGACGTTGGATTTCATCGTATGTGTACTTTTACAACAATAAAATATACATATGTAAAATAAATACAAAGTGGAAAAAGGGGAAAAAAGAAGAAAAATAAGGAAAGGGAGTCAACAGAGGGAAAGAAGAAAGGAGGAAGGGTCTCGAATGTACACAGGTATCAGGAGATAATGGGAGAGAAGCTCCTCTCCCCAGGCTTTAAAGAAGACATCTCTCCAGAGTTCACTCCAGCAGGAGGGGGATGTCCTTTCTCTTCCAAATTCAACCAGAAGTGCGAATAGCATCCTAAGTGTGGCCCAGGCTGTGCTCTGGTGTACACTTTTCCTTGATCTCTAAACCAACCACACCTGACTCCCCATGGCTCAGGTGTCCTTAAAGTATCTCCTTCCACTTCTCTAAAGCATTTCCCTCTTCAAGTGCAGCCCGAGGCGGCAATCCTGTCCTCACACGTGGGGTCCACTGGGCGGGTCTCTGAGTTCTTAAGAGCCTCCCTGTGAGTAGCAGGCACTGAATCGCACACCAGGGTTCCCCTCAGCACCATCAGGTAACTACGACCTAGGGATTGAGGATTTCTAGAACAACTTTACTCATAGACAGTCTCATGGTTAAACAAGTGACATTTTACAATCAAGCATTTTCAGTTTTTTCTTTGGTGGGGAAAATATTGACACATATAAGGCAATCATATTCTATTAAAGTATGTATTTCTCAAAGGACTCACTATCGAAAAAAATTTTTAAGTATAACTTTCCATGTTTTAATTGACTTTACTCTCAGACTTGTTTGCTTGCAAAAGCCTTCAGAAAATACCAAGAACATACATCATCTGGCAGTTTGCACAGCAACATGAGTGGAGATGCTCTTGTCACACTGCTTGATTTCTCTGTCCCACCTTGCAAAGCACAACCTCCTGTCCGCCCTCCTGGGAAGGGAGCCAGTGCCCACCCTGTGCTCAATCCTTGGGGTAGATATCTTGGTTCTGTCTTCACTGTATGCAGTGTTTCTTGCCCAGCACACAGAAACAGGGCCGGCACAAGTGATGGAAGACAGACTTTCTACAGGAGAAGGACATTGCGTTTCCTTAGCAGAGAATCCGATAGTGAATATTAGCCTCAAAGGAGAAAGGTGGAGTGAATTTCCTCCATCTACTCCTGGAGGCTCCTTCTTTCTCGGACTCCTCCAGAACTGGGTGTGGCATGTGGGTACAATCATGGGCTGCCTGCAAAAAGAAGGAGTCCTGCCTAGCACTAGGTGCTTCAGGTAAGGGGGGAGGACTCCTCCTGAGGCTCTAATAGGAAACAGTTAGAATGAGGGAAGTGGCAGAGAGATGTATCATAACCATTCAGAATGTTATGAGACGTACTAAGAGATGAGATTTCTTATTAAATGAAGTTGTAATTGGCCCAGTAGTAGGCATGCTGAAACCCAGTTTTGTTCACTAAGAATCCAGCCATGGAGCAACTAAACCCGTGCACCACAACTACTAAGCCTGTGCTCTAGACCCTGAAAATCACAACTACTGAGCCCACGTGCCACAAATTTTGTAGCCCATGCACTTAGAGCCCGTGGTCTGGAACAACAGTAGCCACCGAAATGAGAAGCCCGCACAGTGCAACGAAGACCCAACACAGCCAAAAGAAAAAAAAAAGAATCCAGTAAACATTTGCCTGGGTGGTGATAGGATTTGTTTTCCAGGTTAAATGAGGCTCACTTGGTATAAAATCAATGCACACCCTGAAAGTGTACAGTTTATTTACTTTTATATCCATACCCATTCATGATGCAGAGTTGATGGGAATATTTTTTAGAAAGATGGCACCAGGAACAGTGATGTTTATGGGAACATAAGTCAAGGGAAACACAACACAAAATGTTCACATACACACACAGAATCATACCACTCATTTCACATACAGACACACCCTTTCTCATGCACACAAACTTACACCACCTAACCGTAATACAGCTTCTTCCTGGGACTATAGTAACTGGTCACATTACTTGTAAATCTCTTTCTATCACCAGGACCCCTACTCTCATTCCCAGCACAAATTTGAAATCAGTTTGCCCTCTACACTAAAACCAGCAAGAATGTCCCACTTTCTCATCTTCCAAGTTCTTCCTCCCCAAGTGACTGATTCCAGAATACATACTGTTTTCACGTTCTGTGAAGGCCACCTGCAACTACAGAAGAGAAAACACTATGAGGATAAGATAACAGTGATGCTCAGGTCTTTTGTTCATTTGCTGACAGTAGAAAACCTGATAAGAAACAGTGGTCCAGGGAACCCAGCAAGGGTTATCAGAGCAAACCTATTCAGGCTGAAAGGCAAGAACTTTGCTAGGAGGATGGAACTTCCAAGTCCATTTAGGTTGGAAATTACAGAATTCTCTGCCTAGAGGAAAAATCGCTCCAGGAGAGAGAGCTCCATACTATACAGGCTGTAATGGATGCTGTCAATTTTAATGTCCTGAGGAATCAGGCACCATGAGTTGGTAATAGACTCTCACTCCACATTCTCCCAACCAAGGGAATTGTATGTATCTGGAAGGAATACCCTCAAATATTCATAACTTAAATCTATTGAAAGAGAAATAAAGCAATATTTCTATCTCAGACCAGAAAAAATCCAGCTTACCTTGATGATCCTCGGAGGCTTTTCTTCTGTCCTATCACGGTGCAGGTCTACCGCCACATCATCAGGGAGAGCTGGAGGGACACAGAGTAACTGTCAGGACACTGGTGATGCAGCTCAGGAATGACTCAGGGCCTTTCTTCTCGATGAGGACATGGGGTGGTGTGTATGGATGTGGGAGGTTAGTAAGTGTGGGCTGAGCTGGTGTTGGGCCATCCTCTTTGGGGGATGAAGGAAGGTAAAGGACAAGAGGAAGGAAATGAAAACAGAGCTTTGGCTTTGTAGCTAAAGGGAGCCTAATCAGAAGGGAAGGGTCGATCTAAAAAATGGTAAACATTAAAATGCATGCTCTGTTTCAGTGACAGAGACCCATGACCCATCCTGCCTCTTTTGAGCTTCTGCTAAATTGCCACTGTCTCTTGATTTTTCCCAGATCACTCTTTCCCCAGCATCCACAATGCCAGCTACTGCATTTATCATGACTTCTGTTGTATGATATTTTATACTTGATTAACAGCAACCTCCATTAAAGGACTGAATTCAATCCTAGACAAAATATGCTACATTTATTCACTAATCACTTGTCTTAAAGAAAATCAAATACACAAGATTTGACAAAACTGAAATCCTACCCTTTAGATACAGCCACTATCAATCGTATCATATTTTTCTCCCAGTCTTTGTTTGCTATACAATGTACGTATGCCCACTGAGTCAGCGGCTGTCCATACTCTAGGGAGCTGTTCCATAAGTGGGACACTTTGTTATGAAGAGGGAGCCCAGACTCAGCACAGCCTGTCTCTAACCCAGCTGTGCAGGAGAAGTGTACAGGCTAACAGTCAGGTTCCACTTTGAGTCCTTGGGTGTGGGCTACAGGAATTGACCAATGCTAAGGCTTATGGTAATGTTATCCAATACAATAAAATAGCTCCCTGATTCTTATTTGCTTTTGGCCTTGTTTAAGCAATGACACCAGCACTGACAGATATGACCTGTACTGTATACGTGGGGTCTCAAACCTCTCAGAATCTGTAGCTGACCAGGAGAATGCAGGTCTTGAGGTGAATTTCACATTAATGACTGTGCCAAAGTCAACTGATAAGTCCAGCCATAGCTGCCCTGGATTCTGTGATCATTAAGGCCACCTGATGGGCAAGGTCTGGACCTTTGTAGATGCTAGGACTTCCAGCCAAGGATACGAATGCAGGGACTCCCTTGCTCCATGACTGAGGATCCCTTGGCTGAGTTGTAAGTGCAGGTCAGGGATCCAGAGCATCCATATTGGGACCAACCCCTGGGTTCTCAGTTTGGCTTTTCCACTTAGGAGATCAAGAGCTTAGAACATTTATCTCTGCACCATCTCCTTCTGAGGAAAAGGAATATTAACCAAATCTGGGCAACAGCTGTGTTGAGGGAAGAACATGCAACCAACTTCACAAAACAAGTAAGGGTTCTGTGCCTGAGCTAACCTTAGGTACTTCAAAAGAACTCCGTAAGTATCTTAGCCCCTTAGAGCGGATGAAAGCTATATTAGAGTTCAAAGTAACTTGTCCCAATTCCCTTAATCTGGAAAACTGAAACAAAATTCTACAGCAGAGGAAGCCTCATAAACACAAAGCACCTGCCTGGGTATACCCCAGCCTTGGAAGAACTGGGAAGGATAAGACCAAGGCAGGCCTGAGGAAAGGTCAGAGGGTAGGCAGGACTGTGGGGTGGGGAGCAAGAGCAGGGCTGTCTGGAAGGAGCAGTGGGTTGTAAGAAGAGCAGTGACCCTGGGTCCTGCTGCCCTGAGTCTCTGTCCTGGGCCTGGTCAACCCCAGGAGACCAGGTCAGCAGGGCTTTGAAAGCAAGTGTGTGAAATAGCCCAGCAGCACCTTCACACTGTCCTCTAGAATTCCTGCCGGCCATGAAGGGTCTTTAGGGGCAGCTGGACGTGGACCCCTCTCAAATGGAAGCATGTCAGCACATCAGCCTTGGGGAAATGGAGAGGCTGAGATGAGCTCAAGGAGACTGAGCACATGCAGTGTTCCCAGAGCATGTGTTCTGTGACCCATCCATCTCTGGGACTGTCCTTTACAAGAGGAACTAACAGTGAGGACAAAACATGAGGTGGAGCCACAAGTCCTGAAAGTGCAGAGGGAGACAGTTCACTTCTCATCCACCACCTCACCCTTTCTAGAAGAACTTGGTCTCAAGTTTCAAGGGCCCATGAGTGTTTTGACCCATGAGTGTTTTGTTCTGTCCATCATGGGTCAATATGCAAAAGAAAACAAACTCTCCTGTGCACAATACCCTACATGTGCTAACCAGAAAACAAACTTCCATATTAGGGAGTGACAAGCACAAGAAAGAGCAGCTCATGTGCAAAAGATCATTTTTGATGAGCAAATCAAGAAAATGTGATTATAGAGCACAGTCACGTCTAAGGACACAATTGCTTTCTATTGTATCATTAAAATATGAAAAAAACAAGTCCGAACTCTACACATATTTTATTCTTCTTTCTGATTTCATATCCACCTTCCTCAGTCTCCAAAGCAGGAGATATAACCCTAAAGTTCCAGGAACCCTCTGCCATTAGATCCTACCTAAGTGTTGTTCCTACCTGTATCCTTTTCCTTATCACGGCCACAAATGCTATCCAGAGTCGAATCTGTAGAAACACGAACATGAATTTACAAGTCTTATGGATACATTTAAAATGTGACTAATGTGACTGAGTAATTGGATATTTTATTTGTTTTATTTTAATACTATGAGTTAATCATTAATTGACTTAAATAAATTATAACAGGCACATCTAGCTAGTGGCTACCACACTGTAATACACATCCCTCTCTTTCTCTCTCTCCATATATATATATATATATATATATATATATATATACCCATTCAAGATGGCTGTTTGCTGATGGTTTATCAAAGGAAAAACTTGTGCCCAGTGAAGTACTTAGTCCAAGAGGTAAGAGGGATGCGTCACTCTGCTGGTTTCCCTGGTAACCGATGAGCCCAACTGCTGTCAATTCCCCCTTTAACTGGTAGCCTGCCTATTCCGCCCAGAGTGAAGAATGCTCCTACTGCTGCTGCTGCGTTCTGACTGCCATTGGCTATCTACAGTGGGATGTCTCTCCAGGACTACATTGCTTCTGACGTGAAAGATCTCCCATCTATTAAACCATGAATGTCTCTGTCCCTGATTCCAGGCTCTGTTCTTAGCCCTGAGGTTGAGCAAGTACAGGGCTTGCAGGTGTGAGAGGTGCAGCCCAACACATTCTGCAGGGCAGTTTGCTGGCCAGATTTGATGATTCATTTGTAGGTGTTTCCTAGGATCAGGCACACTTGCCAGGCACTCATGAGACCTTGGGGACACTGAAACAGTAATGTCAACACCCAGATCCTAGAGGAATTCCCGACAGGTGTTCCACTTGAGGGGAGAGGTAATGAGCATGGCCCAGTGCACCTGTGCTAGACATAATTGGCGAGCAGGTGCAGAAGGGAGGGAGGGACATTCACTCACTTCATGAGGCCAGCCTTTTCACCACTGCCTCTGAAAAATCCAGGGAAGGAAGGGACAAAATGCCCTTAGAAGGTAAATGGCCTGTACACTGAAAACTACAAACCACTGCTGAAAGTATTTAACAAGGAACAAATAATTGAAATGGCATATCATATTCATAGACTGGAGATTTCTTATTGTTGACATTTCTACACTACCCAAAGGTAATTATAAATTCATTGTAATACATATCAAAATCCCAATGTCATTTTCAAAGAAATAGAAAAAAAAAGATCCTAAAATATATATGGAAACACTAAGGAGTCCAAACAGACAAAACAATCCTGAGAACAAAGAACATAGATGGAGGCTTCTCACTTCCTGTCTTCAAAACACACTACAAAGCCACAGGAATCAAAACTGTATAGTACTGACATAGAAACAGATACATAGGCCTAAAGACCAGAATAAATAAATCCCAAGAAAACTCATAGATACAGGGCCAAATGAAATTCACCAAGCTTCTAAGACAACAAATAGGGAAAGTATAGTTTTTTCAACAGTCAATAGGATGAAAATATAACTTACAGAAAGATTACAAACATATATCAGAAAAGGAGCTAATGTCCAAAACATCTAAGAAAAACACTACAACTCAAATGCAAAATACATTAAAAAATTAAAAAGGGTAAATAAATGGGTTAAGAAATGTGCAAAGACTTAAATAAGACATTTCCTGAAAAAGACATACAAAAGAGTAACAAATATAGGAAAAGGTTCTCAACCTCACTAATCATCAGGGCAATGCAAATGAACACCTCACACCTGTTAGGCTGTGTATTATAAAGAAAAAAATTAACAGTTTAAGGCCAAGATGTGGGGAATTGGAAACTTTGTACACAGCTGGTGGTAATGTAAAATGGTGCAGCTCTTGTGAAAAAGAGTATGGGTGTTCCTTATAAAATTATAAACAGAAATATCATATGATTCAGCAATCACAGTTCCGGGTATATATCCAAAGGAAGTTAAATCAGTATCACAATGAGATGAACTTAGGTTCATTGCAGCATTCTCCACAATAGCCTAGATATGCAACCAACTTCACAAAAAAAGTAAGTGTCCGGTGCCTGAGCTAACCTTAGGTACTTCAAAACAACTCCGTAAGTCTCTTAGCCCCTTAGAGAGGATGAAAGCAATATTAGAGTTAAAAGTAGCTTGAACCAATTCCCTTAGTCTGGAATACTGAAACAAAAGTTCTACAGCAGGGGAAGCCTCCTAAACACACAGCACCTGCCAGGGTTTACCCCAGCCTTGGAAGAACTGGGAAGGATAAGCCCAAGGAAGGCCTGAGGAAAGGTCCGAGGGAAGGCAGGACTGGAGTGTGGGGAGCAGGGGCAGGGCTGTCCGGATGGAGCAGTGGGTTGTAAGAAGAGCAGTGACCCTGGGTCCTGCCGCCCTGAGTCTCTGTCCTGGGCCTGGTGAATTCCAGGAGACCAGGTTAGCAGGGCTGTGACAGCCAGTGTGTGAAGCGAGCCCATCAGACCCTTCACACAGTCCTCTAGAATTCTTGCCGGCCATGAAGGGTCTTTAGGGGCAGTTGGACGTGGAGCCCTCTCAATTGGAAACCTCTCAGCACATCAGCCTTGGGAGGTGCTGAGGCTGAAATGAGGAGACTGAGCACATGCAGTGATCCAAAAGAATGTGTTCTGAGACTCATCCATCTCTGGGAGCGCGCTTTCCATGAGGAATAAACAGTGAGGACAAAAGTAACATTAAGCTACAAGTCCTGAAAGTGTAGAGGGAGAGAGTTCAAGTCTCATCCACCACCTGACACTCACTATAAGAACTTGTTCTCCAGTGTCAAGTGACTATGGGAGTTTTGTTCCCACTAGGATATGGCCATCATACGTGAATGTAAAAATGAAATCAAAACCTTGGTGCAAAATACCCTCCAGGTATCAAACAGAAAAGAACCTTTCATTTTTGGCAGTGAAAAAGCAATGAAAGAGTAGTCTTGTGAGAAAGAAAATTTCTGAATGGCAAAGCAAGAAAAGATGACTATAAGCACAGTACAGTCAAAAGACATGGACACAATAACTCTATTATATCATTAAAATTTGGAAAGAACAAATCAGAATTCTACACATATTTCCTTCTTCTTCCTGATTTCATGTTCACCTTCCTTCATTTCTAAAGAACCGGGTGGAATCAAAGTGTTCTAGGAATTGTGTCCCTTTAGATCCTACCTGAGAGTTGTTCCCTATGTGAATCGTCCTCAGCATCACTGCTATCTATGCTCTCCACCATGCATTTTGTACAAACACAACTATGAGCCTAAAGTTATCATACAAGTTGACCCACCCATTTCTCCTACTCGACTTGCTGGCTCACACAGCATCACCCTGGTCTTCCCTCCAGGTTCTCAGACCTCCCCTGTGCTCTGTGCAGACAGAGTCCTTCAATAAGATATTGATCACAGTTGAAAATTTCAAATGAGGAAGAGATGCTGAGAAATTCACCTTCCAACCCCTCACTTCTATAGACCCATTTATAGCTTTCACCGTCAACTTTACCAACCTGAAATTCCAGATGTTACAGACACACTTGGAACATGGCTAGTGTGACCAAGCAATTGTGTGGTTTTTGCATTTTTTAATAGAATGATTTAATTATTTTTCGAACTAAATTAATTATAAATAGAGACATTTGGTTAGTGGCTACCACACTGGAAAGCTCAGCTCTAAGAAATCCAAAGATGAGATAGAGGCAACCAGCCACCCCTCCCCTGGCTGTTCCTTACGGCAGAAAATTTGATGGCCTGATCTGATCATTCGTATGTAGGTATATCTTGGGCTCTTGTACCCACGCCAGGCATTGCGAGAGTCCTTGTGGACACTGAAATAGTACAGTCAACACTCAGATCCAAGAGGAATTCCCAGCAAGGGGCCCAATTGTAGACAGAGGTGAAGGGCATGGCCCAGTACACCTGTATTAGACATAATCAGAGAGTAGGTGCAGAGGGGCGGGATGGATTTCACTCTCTCCATTAGTCCATCCTTCTCACCCCTGACTCTAGAGGACCTGAGGAAGGCAGTGGAAAAGGCCCCGTAGGAGGTGAAAAAATTGTATACTGAATACTACAGGACATTGGGGAAAGTAATTACAGAAGAGACAAGTAATTGGAATGACATACCATGTACATAGACTGGATTATTAAATACTGTTGGCATTTCTATACTACATAAAGGGATGTACACATATATCACAACAACCCACAAAATTCCATGTCATTATTATAGAAGTGGACAGAATTCGAAAATACATATGGAACACCCCCAAGTAGATAAAACAATCTTGAGAGCAAAAAGCAATGATGGAGATTAACACTTCCTGAACTCAAAACACATAACAATGCCACAGTAGTCAAAATAGTCTGCTACTGGCATCAAGACAGTGAGATAGACCAATGAAATATAATAGAGAGACCCCAAATAAACGCACATATATATGGCCAACTGATCTTGGCCAAGGTTCTAAGATTACCAAGTGAAGAGAGGATAGTCCCTTCAACAATCAACAGAATGAAAAGGCAACATATAGGATGGGAGGAAATATGTGTAAACCTTGTATCTGCATAAGGGACCAATATCCAGAATATATAAGAAACTACTACAAGTCAATTTCAGAAAAACACGGGCAAATAATGGACTTTAAAAATGGGTAAAAAGCTTCACTAGACATTTGTCCATAAAGACATACAAGTGGTCAATCTACATATGAAAATTTGCTCGACATCGCTAAGCATCAGGGAAATGGAAATGAAGCTCCAAGGAGATATCACCGACACCTCTTAGAATGTGTATTATAAAAAGACAATGAGGGCCTCACGGTTGGCACAGTGGTTGAGAGTCCGCATGCCGAGGCAGGGGACACGTGTTTGTGCCCCGGTCTGGGAGGATCCCACATGCCGCTGAGCAGCTGGGCCCATGAGCCAGGGCCGTTTAGCCTGTGCGTTTGGAGCCTGTGCTTCTCAACGGGAGAGCCCACAACAATGAGAAGCCCGTGTAATGCAAAAAAAAAAAAAAAAAAAAAAAAGAAAATTAACGGATGCTGGCAAAGATGTGAAGAAGTGGAACTTCTGTACCCTATTTTGTAACCTGAAATAATGTAAAATGGTGTAGCCGTTATGGAAAACAGAATGGAGGTCCCCCAAAAATTATTAAGAGAACTCTCATAAAATCCAGCAATCACTCATTTACGTTTATATACAAAGGAGATAAAACAAGAATGTCCAAGAGATATCTACAATCTCATGTCCATTGCAGCATTATACACAATACACAACATAGGAAAACTGCCTAGTGTCCATGGGAAGATGAATTAATAAAGAAAATGTGGTGTATACATAGAGTGGAATGTCATTCAGTCTTTGAAAAGGAAGGAAATCCTGCCATTTGCAGCAACACGAAAGAACTTGGAGGACATTTGTAAGAGTGAAATAAGCCAGTCACAGAAGTTCAAAAACTGAAAGGAAGCTCCGAGAAGCAGAGAGTAGAAGGGTGGTTCCAAGAGCTGGCAGGAGGTTGACATGGGAAGTCTCTGTTCAATGGTTAGAATGTGTTATTTGCAAAATGGAAAAGTTCTAGACACATGCTGTACAACAAGGTGCATGTAGTCAACAGGACTGACTGGACATTTCAAAACCTGTTAAGACGTTGGATTTTATCGTATGTGTACTCTTATAACAATAAAATATACATATGTAAAATAAATACAAAGTGGAAAAAGGGGAAAAAAGAAGAAAAATAAGGAAAGGGAGTCAACAGAGTGAAAGAAGAAAGCAGGAAGGGTCTCGAATGTACACAGGTATCAGGAGATAATGGGAGAGAAGGTCCTCTCCCCAGGCTTTAAAGAAGACATCTCTCCAGAGTTCACTCCAGCAAGAGGGGGATGTCCTTTCTCTTCCCCATTCAAGCAGAAGTGCCAATAGCATCCTAAGTGTGGCCCAGGCTGTGCTCAGGTGTACACTTTTCCTTGATGTCTAAACCAAGCACCCCTGACTCCCCATGGCTCAGGTGCCCTTCCTGTATCTCCTTCCACTTCTCTAAAGCATTTCCCTCTTCAAGTCCAGCCCGAGGCTCCAATCCTGTCCTCACACGTGGGGTCCACTGGGCGGGTCTCTGCGTTCTTAAGAGCCTCCCTGTGAGTAGCAGGCACTGAATCGCACATCAGGGTTCCCCTCAGCACCATCAGGAAACCACGACCTAGGGATTGAGGATTTCTAGAACAACTTTATTCATACACAGTCTCTTGGGTAAACAAGTGACATTTTACAATCAAGCATTTTCAGTGTTTTCTTTGGTGGGGAAAATATTGACACATATAAGGCAATCATATTCTATTAAAGTATGTATTTCTCAAAGGACTCACTATCGAAAAAAAATTTTTAAGTATATCTTTCCATGTTTTAATTGACTTTACTCCCAGAATTGTTTGCTTGCAAAACGCCTTCAGAAAATACCAAGAACCTACTTCATCTGGCAGTTTGCACAGCAACATGAGTGGAGATGCTCTTGTCACACTGCTTGGTTTCTCTGTCCCACCTTGCAAAGCACAACCTCCTCTCCGCCCTCCTGGGAAGGGAGTCAGTGCCCACCCTGAGCTCAATCCCTGGGGTAGATCTCTTGGTTCTGTCTTCACTGTACGCAGTGTTTCTTGCCCAGCACACAGAAACAGGGCCGGCACAAGTGATGGAAGACAGACTTTCCACAGGAGAAGGACATTGCGTTTCCTTAGCACAGAATCCGATAGTGAATATTAGCCTCAAAGGAGAAAGGTGGAGTGAATTTCCTCCATCTACTCCTGGAGGCTCCTTCTTTCTCGGACTCCTCCAGAACTGGGTGTGGCATGTGGGGACAAGCATGGGCTCCCTACAAAATGATGGAGGCCTACCTAAAACAAGGTGCTTCAGGTAAGGGGGGAGGACTCATCCCGAAGCTCTAATAGGAAAGAGTTAGAATGAGGGAAGTGGTAGAGAGTTGTATCATAACCATTCAGAATGCTATGAGACCTACTAAGAGATGAGATTTCTTATTAAATGAAGTTGTAATTGACCCAGTAGTAGGGATTGTGAAATACAGTTTTGTTCACTAAGAATCCAGTCATGGAGCAACTAAGCCCGTGCACCACAACTACTAAGCCCGTGCTCTAGAGCCCGCAAGTCAAGGCCAAGATGTGGGGAATTGGAAACTTTGTACACTGCTGGTGGGAATGTAAAATGGTGCCGCTATTATGGAAAAGAGTATGGGGGTTCCTTTTAAAATTATAAACAGAAATATCATATGATTCAGCAATCACAGTTCTGGGTATATAGCCAAAGGAAATTAAATCAGTATCACAATGAGATGAACTTATGTTCATTGCAGCATTCTCCACAATAGCCTAGATATGTAACCAACTTCACAAAACAAGTAAGGGTCCTGTGCCTGAGCTAACATTAGGTACATCAAAACTACTCCGTAAGTCTCTTAGCTCTTTAGAGAGGATGAAAGCAGTGTTAGAGTTAAAAGTAACTTTTCCCTATTCCCTTAGCCTGGAATACTGACACAATATTCTACAGCAGAGGAAGCCTCATAAACACACAGCAACTGCCAGGGTTTACACCAGTCTTAGAAAAACTGGGAAGGATAAGACCAAGGCAGGCCTGAGGAAAGGTCAGAGGGTAGGCAGGACTGGAGTGTGGGGAGCAGGGGCAGGTCTGTCCGGATGGAGCAGTGGGTTGTAAGAAGAGCAGTGACCCTGGGCCCTACTGCCATGAGTCTCTGTCCTGGGCCTGGTGAATTCCAGGAGACCAGGTTAGCAGGGCTGTGAGAACCAGTGTGTGAAGTGAGCCCAGCAGCCCCTTCACACAGTCCTCTACAATTCCTGCCGCCCATGAAGGGTCTTAAGGGGCAGCTGGACGTGGACCCCTCTCAAATGGAAGCACCTTCAGCACATCAGCCTTGGGAGGTGCTGAGGCTGAAATGAGGAGACTGAGCACATGCAGTGGCCCCAAAGCATGTGTTCTGTGACTCATCCATCTCTGGGAGCGCATTTTCCATGAGGATTAAACAGTGAGGACAAAAGTAACATTAAGCTACAAGTCCTGAAAGTGTAGAGGGAGAGAGTTCAAGTCTCATCCACCACCTGATACTCAGTATAAGAACTTGTTCTCCAGTGTCAAGTGACTATGAGAGTTTTATTCCCACTAGGATATGGCCATCATACGCGAATGTAAAAAGGAAACCAAAATCCCTGGTGCAAAATACCCTCCAGGTACCAAACAGAAACGAACCTTTCATCTTTGGCAGAGAAAAATCAATGAAAGAGTAGTCTTCTGAGAAAGAAAATTTCTGAATGGCAAAGCAAGAAAAGATGACTATAAGCACAGTACAGTCAAAGGACATGGACACAATAACTCTATTATATCATTAAAATTTGGAAAGAGCAAATCAGAATTCTACACATATTTCCTTCTTCTTCCTGTTTGCATATACACCTTCCTTAGTTTCTAAAGAACCGGGTGGAACCCAAGTGTTCTAGGAGTTGTCTCGCTTTAGATCCTACCTGAGAGTTGTTCGCTATCAGAATCGTCATCAGCATCACTGCTATATATGCTCTCCATGATCCATTCTGTACAAACACAACATGAGCATAAAGTTATTATACAAGTTGACCCACCCATTTCTCCTACTCGTCTTGCTGGCTCACAGAGCATCCCCCTGGTCTTCCCTCCAGGTTCTCAGACCTCCCCTGTGCTCTGTGCAGACAGAGTCCTTCAATAAGATATTGATCACAGTTGAAAATTTCAAATGAGGAGGAGGTGCTGAGAAAATCACCTTTCAACCCCTTACTTCTATAGACCCATTTACAGCTTTCACCGTCAACCT
>NW_028294652.1:0-82696 GCF_964341445.2 Mesoplodon mirus
TGGGGGCACAGAGAACAGCAATCCCCATAGGATGCCTGCCCTTAGCAAGTACACGGTCCACTTCCAGGATTTTATCCCCAGGACATCGTTCCGCAGAAGCGCCAAGATGACGGAGATTTGTAACAACAACAAGACTGGAAACCACCCAGATATTTACAAGAGCAGGAGGGTTTTCTCAACCGTTTGAGTAGAAAGACTATCCGGCCTACCCACACCTATACCCTGGCAGGGTCAGCCTGTTCCCTATGGACGTGGTGGTTGGTTTAGGGGGAGGCTGGTGAGCCTGCCCCAAGGGGGTGGGGGCTTGGAGGCTCAACAAAGGGGTGTGTGATGCGACGGTGACGGGTCACAAAGGGCTTGCGGTATAAATAGGGTCGGGTCAAGAGACTCTGGCAGAGTCCTGCAGGGAGGTGACGAGGTGCTTTCGTTCCCTCTCTCTCTCTCTCTCTCTCCGAGACTCAACTTGTGGCTGGTGGCTCTGTCTTGAACGAAGAGAGCCATGAGCAGTGAGAGTTTACCTCATTACACGGCCAATAGCTACTGTTCAGTGGGGGCGTCGAGGACCTCCATGGGGGTCCTGCAACGACAACTGTACGAGGGAGGAGAGTATGACATTTTCAAGTACGCTCCCATGTTGGAGAGCGACTTTATCCAGGTCAGCAAGGAAGGAGAACTGATCGACCTAGACAACCGCGTCCGAACGGTGACTGTGGGCGTCGCATCCACCAGCCCCCTCTTCCCACTACCTGACGTCATGCTGCTGGCCCGACCAAGGAAAGTCTGTGCCGGGATCACCAAGGGGAGAGGTTGCAAGCCCGTGAAGACCCTAGAGCTCACCAGGCTGCTCCCCTTGAAGTTTGTCAAGATCTCCATCCACAACCGGGAGAAACAGCAGCTGTGCCTGAGTCTTGCTACCGGCCGGACTTTCTACCTGCAGCTGTGCCCCTCTTCCGACGCACAAGAAGACCTCTTTTCCTATTGGGAAAAGCTTGTCTATATCCTGAGACCACCGGTAGACAGTTACAGCGGTACCCCGATGCTCCAAACTGGAGATGCAGCGACTACAGACGATGCCGACATCCTAGTGGTAAGCACCTACAGGGACTCAAGAACACGGGGCAGGGTGCTTTGGGAGAGCAAGGCAAAGCTGGTCCCCCATAGCCTTTGGTGCTCTCTGAGACTCGCCTGGGAAATACCTTCTACTGTTGAAAAGGGTCAGGGACACACGAGCTATCACTACAGGAGTCACCACACTGGAGAGGTTCCGAGTGCTGCACCACCTTGTCCCACGAGGCCGAATTTCAGAGACACCTTAGGTATCACCTCGGCTGCACTGGTCTCATCACTAGGGCTGTAATCCCTTCTACAGCATCCTGACTGTCTGGTCTCTGCTTGAACACTTACCCCAGCCCATGTAGTCTCAGGAGTTGGGGAACATCATTCACAGTTGGGAAGTCCTTCCTTCATTGTGTCTCCCCGGGACTCCGACATGCTGACTCAAATCAGCCCAACCCGTGGAGTCACCAAAACGTACACGGTGTGCATCCCTTGACCCAGGAACCCCACTTCTAGGAATCTGCCCTGCAGGGAGAGAAGCACAAGGGTATAAAGTTAAAGTGTAGAGCATCATGGAGAATTGTATCAGTGCTCTCCCTGACCCTGGGACTGTTCAAGTAAAGTGGAGTGGCCGTTTGACAGGGGTGCAGTAGATGGGGTCTTGCATCCAATGGGAGCTTAGACTGGGTGATGTCAAAAGGTTATTCTAAGTATAAGGCCTTGAGTTGCTCAGCTCCAGGATGAGAGAGGAGCGGACAGTTCTGAGCTCACTTTCTGTCATCTCTCTCCTACCTGTCTCTCCTCCCCTTGGCTCAGACCACAGAGCTCCACAGAGAAAGGGATCAGGATGAGGTTGGGCTTCACAAGCGTCGTGACGTGACTGGAGCCACGTCTTGTGCTTATGTGGGGGGAGAGGGAATCCATCATGCCCCCCGTGGATCAACTGCAGCCCTGAAAGGCGCCGAAGGATCGGCGGCAGGGATGACCGTGGGCCTGGCGGGAGCCACCATCGAGGATCCAGGAGAAAGCGGATCCGGCCAGGCCACCGCAGGTGCTGCCCGCCTATCCCCGCAGGGCACGAACCTGGTCTCGGCGGATGTTGCCAGCACATCCTCGACGGGGGCAGATGGTCCAGAGAGCAGCACGAGCGTGGTGTTGCCAGGTGCAGTCACAACCAGCAAGCCTGCTGCTGGAAGAGCTGAAGGGAAGGTCGCAGCCCCCGTGGTCTCCACCTTGCAGAGTGAAGGCTCCACGTCTGAACGGGATGGAAGCCAGAAGGTCTCCCACCCCAGGGATGAAGCCTGGAAGGAAAACAAGGAAAGGAGGACACGTCTTCAGCGAGGAAACGTTCCCATCACCGCAGGACAGGTGAAGGTCACCACAGGACAGGAGGGGACAAGACCCAGAAAGCATCCTCCCACTGGTCCTCATGCGGCCATGAAAACTCCAAAGGTGACAAAGGAGGGGAGGACAGCTCGCAGACGGAGGAAGAGCCAGCCCGCCACCAGTTCGGGGACTCGAAGTAAGACATCCAGTGAGATCCTCTCCTTCTTTAGGCGCTTCAGTCATTCCTGATTCAGCACCAAGGCTCACACATGGCCACTGGGAGGTAGACAAAGCCCCGGTTGGCTTGCATCCTTCCCTAGAGAGGCAATTCCTACTTTCTCTAATAAAGGAAACCATACAACTCCAAAAGAAATGCTATCTTGTGTTTTCTATGTCCCCTCGCCTGGTAGCGACTTGACAGTGACTTCTGTGGTGCGAATTGTGCTTTGGCCTGAGACCCCAGAATCAAAATTTTGTTGTAGAAGATATGTAGTAAGTATCATTAAGCCATTCACTAGGGCTGGAAATAGATGCACTATACAGAAATTTTCGCTGCGAGGCTGCGAATCTTTTGAAATAAGATTTAATATGTAAATAGTTTGGGGAGAAGATAAGCTGGGGGAAGTGACTGTGTGGTGTGTATACTTGCGTTGCTGAATTAATTACTTAACTCACCAGGTATTTATTGGGTGTCTGTGCTGTGCCTAGCACGAGGCTATGTTATTGAAAAACGACCCTTTTCTCAGCAAAGCACTCTGGTTTGGTTATGGGCACTCTGCAGAAGGCAAGGAAATAAGCACAGAAAAAGGGTTTCGTCGCTTGCTCGAAGGTCACACGTGCATAGCCACTGCCAGAAAGAGAAGCCTGTTTTTCCCCGCAAGGCTTCTCCAGGGCACGTAGGGTGGAGGGAGGACAAGTCTGCAGCCGGGGCTGAGCTTCAGGCCATAGCTGGGGTCAGAGGTTCACCTTATGAAAACAGAAACTCTCTCTGGCTTGTAAGGAAATCAAACCATTGGGAGTTATTTTACTTTGTGTAGGATAAAACAGAACACGGGGGGGATCAGGGTTGTCACTGGCTCCACAAAGGGACACAATCTTTATGGTAGAAGCAGCACCAACGAGGAGTCCGGAAATCTGAGTTCCTATCCTGTCTGGGCCACTGACTCTCCTGGGTCACTCTGCCTCTCTGTAATGGTACCTCTGTGGGCAGCCACGGGGTCCCCAACTGTAAAACCAATGGATTGGACCGCTGCAGTGATTCTTACCCTTGGTTGTATGTTGCGAGTTCCCTGGGGAGCTGAAAAACAAACAAAAAAAACATTGATAGCCTGACCCCAATCCCAGAGATTCTGATGACATTTAGGTGGGGTAAGCCCTCCAGCACTGGGAGTTTTAAAAATCTCACCCAATAATTCTACTGTGCAGCAGCCAAGTTGGAAAACCACTGGGCTAGGAGGTCTGGGGCGGGGGGGGGGGGCCTCTTTCCGCCCCAGTATGCCATAACTTTACAGTGGAAGACAGTAGTTCTCCAACAGTCACATGCATAAGGATCACCTGGGAAGCCTATTTAAAAAATAACATTTCTCACCATACGATATCCCTTATACATGGACTCTACAGTACGATGCCAATGAACGTACCTGCGAAACAGAAACAGACTCCCAGACATAGAAAAGAGACTTGGGGTTTTCAGTGGGGTTGGGGGCAGGGAAGGGTTGGGAGTTTGGGATTAGCAGATGCAAACTACAGGGTGGATAAACAGCAGGGTCCTACTGTAGAGCACAGAGAACTAGAGTCAGTATCCTGTGATAAACCATAATGGAAAAGAATAGGAAAAGACTATAACATGAAATACACAAAGAACACACATGAAACTGAATCAGAAATTAACGGAAGAAATTAACACAACGGAAATTCACACAACCTTGTAAATCGACTAGACGTCAATAAAAAAGAAGGGGGAAAAGAAAAAAAAATAGAAGCCAAGGTTGGGTTCCCTTTGCGGGGAGGGAGCATGCAGAAGAGGGGCTGGCAGGCTTCTATTTCTTGCTCTGGGTGGCAGCTACAAGGGTGCTCACTTTCTTGTTACTCATTAAGCTATATATTTACGGTTTGTGCACTTTCATGAAGGTGTGTTATATTTCACAATAAAAACAGTTTCTAAAACTGTAAAAAAATATATATAAATATAAAAAGTTAGCCTCCCTGAAAAGAGAAAATGGGTGAGAAAATTCTCCATATCCTGGAAATGACAGTACCAATGGGACTCTGACAGGTAGCACTCTTTCTAAGCTCCTGCCAGCACTGTGCTATATACGCTGGGGGCACAGAGAACAGCAATCCCCATAGGATGCCTGCCCTTAGCAAGTACACGGTCCACTTCCAGGATTTTATCCCCAGGACATCGTTCCGCAGAAGCGCCAAGATGACGGAGATTTGTAACAACAACAAGACTGGAAACCACCCAGATATTTACAAGAGCAGGAGGGTTTTCTCAACCGTTTGAGTAGAAAGACTATCCGGCCTACCCACACCTATACCCTGGCAGGGTCAGCCTGTTCCCTATGGACGTGGTGGTTGGTTTAGGGGGAGGCTGGTGAGCCTGCCCCAAGGGGGTGGGGGCTTGGAGGCTCAACAAAGGGGTGTGTGATGCGACGGTGACGGGTCACAAAGGGCTTGCGGTATAAATAGGGTCGGGTCAAGAGACTCTGGCAGAGTCCTGCAGGGAGGTGACGAGGTGCTTTCGTTCCTCTCTCTCTCTCTCTCTCTCTCTCCGAGACTCAACTTGTGGCTGGTGGCTCTGTCTTGAACGAAGAGAGCCATGAGCAGTGAGAGTTTACCTCATTACACGGCCAATAGCTACTGTTCAGTGGGGGCGTCGAGGACCTCCATGGGGGTCCTGCAACGACAACTGTACGAGGGAGGAGAGTATGACATTTTCAAGTACGCTCCCATGTTGGAGAGCGACTTTATCCAGGTCAGCAAGGAAGGAGAACTGATCGACCTAGACAACCGCGTCCGAACGGTGACTGTGGGCGTCGCATCCACCAGCCCCCTCTTCCCACTACCTGACGTCATGCTGCTGGCCCGACCAAGGAAAGTCTGTGCCGGGATCACCAAGGGGAGAGGTTGCAAGCCCGTGAAGACCCTAGAGCTCACCAGGCTGCTCCCCTTGAAGTTTGTCAAGATCTCCATCCACAACCGGGAGAAACAGCAGCTGTGCCTGAGTCTTGCTACCGGCCGGACTTTCTACCTGCAGCTGTGCCCCTCTTCCGACGCACAAGAAGACCTCTTTTCCTATTGGGAAAAGCTTGTCTATATCCTGAGACCACCGGTAGACAGTTACAGCGGTACCCCGATGCTCCAAACTGGAGATGCAGCGACTACAGACGATGCCGACATCCTAGTGGTAAGCACCTACAGGGACTCAAGAACACGGGGCAGGGTGCTTTGGGAGAGCAAGGCAAAGCTGGTCCCCCATAGCCTTTGGTGCTCTCTGAGACTCGCCTGGGAAATACCTTCTACTGTTGAAAAGGGTCAGGGACACACGAGCTATCACTACAGGAGTCACCACACTGGAGAGGTTCCGAGTGCTGCACCACCTTGTCCCACGAGGCCGAATTTCAGAGACACCTTAGGTATCACCTCGGCTGCACTGGTCTCATCACTAGGGCTGTAATCCCTTCTACAGCATCCTGACTGTCTGGTCTCTGCTTGAACACTTACCCCAGCCCATGTAGTCTCAGGAGTTGGGGAACATCATTCACAGTTGGGAAGTCCTTCCTTCATTGTGTCTCCCCGGGACTCCGACATGCTGACTCAAATCAGCCCAACCCGTGGAGTCACCAAAACGTACACGGTGTGCATCCCTTGACCCAGGAACCCCACTTCTAGGAATCTGCCCTGCAGGGAGAGAAGCACAAGGGTATAAAGTTAAAGTGTAGAGCATCATGGAGAATTGTA
Organism: Mesoplodon mirus; assembly: GCF_964341445.2. Classification (NCBI taxonomy): domain Eukaryota; kingdom Metazoa; phylum Chordata; class Mammalia; order Artiodactyla; family Ziphiidae; genus Mesoplodon; species Mesoplodon mirus. Next base: position 6,346 of record NW_028294652.1, read on the forward strand.
TCAGTGCTCTCCCTGACCCTGGGACTGTTCAAGTAAAGTGGAGTGGCCGTTTGACAGGGGTGCAGTAGATGGGGTCTTGCATCCAATGGGAGCTTAGACTGGGTGATGTCAAAAGGTTATTCTAAGTATAAGGCCTTGAGTTGCTCAGCTCCAGGATGAGAGAGGAGCGGACAGTTCTGAGCTCACTTTCTGTCATCTCTCTCCTACCTGTCTCTCCTCCCCTTGGCTCAGACCACAGAGCTCCACAGAGAAAGGGATCAGGATGAGGTTGGGCTTCACAAGCGTCGTGACGTGACTGGAGCCACGTCTTGTGCTTATGTGGGGGGAGAGGGAATCCATCATGCCCCCCGTGGATCAACTGCAGCCCTGAAAGGCGCCGAAGGATCGGCGGCAGGGATGACCGTGGGCCTGGCGGGAGCCACCATCGAGGATCCAGGAGAAAGCGGATCCGGCCAGGCCACCGCAGGTGCTGCCCGCCTATCCCCGCAGGGCACGAACCTGGTCTCGGCGGATGTTGCCAGCACATCCTCGACGGGGGCAGATGGTCCAGAGAGCAGCACGAGCGTGGTGTTGCCAGGTGCAGTCACAACCAGCAAGCCTGCTGCTGGAAGAGCTGAAGGGAAGGTCGCAGCCCCCGTGGTCTCCACCTTGCAGAGTGAAGGCTCCACGTCTGAACGGGATGGAAGCCAGAAGGTCTCCCACCCCAGGGATGAAGCCTGGAAGGAAAACAAGGAAAGGAGGACACGTCTTCAGCGAGGAAACGTTCCCATCACCGCAGGACAGGTGAAGGTCACCACAGGACAGGAGGGGACAAGACCCAGAAAGCATCCTCCCACTGGTCCTCATGCGGCCATGAAAACTCCAAAGGTGACAAAGGAGGGGAGGACAGCTCGCAGACGGAGGAAGAGCCAGCCCGCCACCAGTTCGGGGACTCGAAGTAAGACATCCAGTGAGATCCTCTCCTTCTTTAGGCGCTTCAGTCATTCCTGATTCAGCACCAAGGCTCACACATGGCCACTGGGAGGTAGACAAAGCCCCGGTTGGCTTGCATCCTTCCCTAGAGAGGCAATTCCTACTTTCTCTAATAAAGGAAACCATACAACTCCAAAAGAAATGCTATCTTGTGTTTTCTATGTCCCCTCGCCTGGTAGCGACTTGACAGTGACTTCTGTGGTGCGAATTGTGCTTTGGCCTGAGACCCCAGAATCAAAATTTTGTTGTAGAAGATATGTAGTAAGTATCATTAAGCCATTCACTAGGGCTGGAAATAGATGCACTATACAGAAATTTTCGCTGCGAGGCTGCGAATCTTTTGAAATAAGATTTAATATGTAAATAGTTTGGGGAGAAGATAAGCTGGGGGAAGTGACTGTGTGGTGTGTATACTTGCGTTGCTGAATTAATTACTTAACTCACCAGGTATTTATTGGGTGTCTGTGCTGTGCCTAGCACGAGGCTATGTTATTGAAAAACGACCCTTTTCTCAGCAAAGCACTCTGGTTTGGTTATGGGCACTCTGCAGAAGGCAAGGAAATAAGCACAGAAAAAGGGTTTCGTCGCTTGCTCGAAGGTCACACGTGCATAGCCACTGCCAGAAAGAGAAGCCTGTTTTTCCCCGCAAGGCTTCTCCAGGGCACGTAGGGTGGAGGGAGGACAAGTCTGCAGCCGGGGCTGAGCTTCAGGCCATAGCTGGGGTCAGAGGTTCACCTTATGAAAACAGAAACTCTCTCTGGCTTGTAAGGAAATCAAACCATTGGGAGTTATTTTACTTTGTGTAGGATAAAACAGAACACGGGGGGGATCAGGGTTGTCACTGGCTCCACAAAGGGACACAATCTTTATGGTAGAAGCAGCACCAACGAGGAGTCCGGAAATCTGAGTTCCTATCCTGTCTGGGCCACTGACTCTCCTGGGTCACTCTGCCTCTCTGTAATGGTACCTCTGTGGGCAGCCACGGGGTCCCCAACTGTAAAACCAATGGATTGGACCGCTGCAGTGATTCTTACCCTTGGTTGTATGTTGCGAGTTCCCTGGGGAGCTGAAAAACAAACAAAAAAAACATTGATAGCCTGACCCCAATCCCAGAGATTCTGATGACATTTAGGTGGGGTAAGCCCTCCAGCACTGGGAGTTTTAAAAATCTCACCCAATAATTCTACTGTGCAGCAGCCAAGTTGGAAAACCACTGGGCTAGGAGGTCTGGGGCGGGGGGGGGGGGCCTCTTTCCGCCCCAGTATGCCATAACTTTACAGTGGAAGACAGTAGTTCTCCAACAGTCACATGCATAAGGATCACCTGGGAAGCCTATTTAAAAAATAACATTTCTCACCATACGATATCCCTTATACATGGACTCTACAGTACGATGCCAATGAACGTACCTGCGAAACAGAAACAGACTCCCAGACATAGAAAAGAGACTTGGGGTTTTCAGTGGGGTTGGGGGCAGGGAAGGGTTGGGAGTTTGGGATTAGCAGATGCAAACTACAGGGTGGATAAACAGCAGGGTCCTACTGTAGAGCACAGAGAACTAGAGTCAGTATCCTGTGATAAACCATAATGGAAAAGAATAGGAAAAGACTATAACATGAAATACACAAAGAACACACATGAAACTGAATCAGAAATTAACGGAAGAAATTAACACAACGGAAATTCACACAACCTTGTAAATCGACTAGACGTCAATAAAAAAGAAGGGGGAAAAGAAAAAAAAATAGAAGCCAAGGTTGGGTTCCCTTTGCGGGGAGGGAGCATGCAGAAGAGGGGCTGGCAGGCTTCTATTTCTTGCTCTGGGTGGCAGCTACAAGGGTGCTCACTTTCTTGTTACTCATTAAGCTATATATTTACGGTTTGTGCACTTTCATGAAGGTGTGTTATATTTCACAATAAAAACAGTTTCTAAAACTGTAAAAAAATATATATAAATATAAAAAGTTAGCCTCCCTGAAAAGAGAAAATGGGTGAGAAAATTCTCCATATCCTGGAAATGACAGTACCAATGGGACTCTGACAGGTAGCACTCTTTCTAAGCTCCTGCCAGCACTGTGCTATATACGCTGGGGGCACAGAGAACAGCAATCCCCATAGGATGCCTGCCCTTAGCAAGTACACGGTCCACTTCCAGGATTTTATCCCCAGGACATCGTTCCGCAGAAGCGCCAAGATGACGGAGATTTGTAACAACAACAAGACTGGAAACCACCCAGATATTTACAAGAGCAGGAGGGTTTTCTCAACCGTTTGAGTAGAAAGACTATCCGGCCTACCCACACCTATACCCTGGCAGGGTCAGCCTGTTCCCTATGGACGTGGTGGTTGGTTTAGGGGGAGGCTGGTGAGCCTGCCCCAAGGGGGTGGGGGCTTGGAGGCTCAACAAAGGGGTGTGTGATGCGACGGTGACGGGTCACAAAGGGCTTGCGGTATAAATAGGGTCGGGTCAAGAGACTCTGGCAGAGTCCTGCAGGGAGGTGACGAGGTGCTTTCGTTCCCTCTCTCTCTCTCTCTCTCTCTCTCCGAGACTCAACTTGTGGCTGGTGGCTCTGTCTTGAACGAAGAGAGCCATGAGCAGTGAGAGTTTACCTCATTACACGGCCAATAGCTACTGTTCAGTGGGGGCGTCGAGGACCTCCATGGGGGTCCTGCAACGACAACTGTACGAGGGAGGAGAGTATGACATTTTCAAGTACGCTCCCATGTTGGAGAGCGACTTTATCCAGGTCAGCAAGGAAGGAGAACTGATCGACCTAGACAACCGCGTCCGAACGGTGACTGTGGGCGTCGCATCCACCAGCCCCCTCTTCCCACTACCTGACGTCATGCTGCTGGCCCGACCAAGGAAAGTCTGTGCCGGGATCACCAAGGGGAGAGGTTGCAAGCCCGTGAAGACCCTAGAGCTCACCAGGCTGCTCCCCTTGAAGTTTGTCAAGATCTCCATCCACAACCGGGAGAAACAGCAGCTGTGCCTGAGTCTTGCTACCGGCCGGACTTTCTACCTGCAGCTGTGCCCCTCTTCCGACGCACAAGAAGACCTCTTTTCCTATTGGGAAAAGCTTGTCTATATCCTGAGACCACCGGTAGACAGTTACAGCGGTACCCCGATGCTCCAAACTGGAGATGCAGCGACTACAGACGATGCCGACATCCTAGTGGTAAGCACCTACAGGGACTCAAGAACACGGGGCAGGGTGCTTTGGGAGAGCAAGGCAAAGCTGGTCCTCCATAGCCTTTGGTGCTCTCTGAGACTCGCCTGGGAAATACCTTCTACTGTTGAAAAGGGTCAGGGACACACGAGCTATCACTACAGGAGTCACCACACTGGAGAGGTTCCGAGTGCTGCACCACCTTGTCCCACGAGGCCGAATTTCAGAGACACCTTAGGTATCACCTCGGCTGCACTGGTCTCATCACTAGGGCTGTAATCCCTTCTACAGCATCCTGACTGTCTGGTCTCTGCTTGAACACTTACCCCAGCCCATGTAGTCTCAGGAGTTGGGGAACATCATTCACAGTTGGGAAGTCCTTCCTTCATTGTGTCTCCCCGGGACTCCGACATGCTGACTCAAATCAGCCCAACCCGTGGAGTCACCAAAACGTACACGGTGTGCATCCCTTGACCCAGGAACCCCACTTCTAGGAATCTGCCCTGCAGGGAGAGAAGCACAAGGGTATAAAGTTAAAGTGTAGAGCATCATGGAGAATTGTATCAGTGCTCTCCCTGACCCTGGGACTGTTCAAGTAAAGTGGAGTGGCCGTTTGACAGGGGTGCAGTAGATGGGGTCTTGCATCCAATGGGAGCTTAGACTGGGTGATGTCAAAAGGTTATTCTAAGTATAAGGCCTTGAGTTGCTCAGCTCCAGGATGAGAGAGGAGCGGACAGTTCTGAGCTCACTTTCTGTCATCTCTCTCCTACCTGTCTCTCCTCCCCTTGGCTCAGACCACAGAGCTCCACAGAGAAAGGGATCAGGATGAGGTTGGGCTTCACAAGCGTCGTGACGTGACTGGAGCCACGTCTTGTGCTTATGTGGGGGGAGAGGGAATCCATCATGCCCCCCGTGGATCAACTGCAGCCCTGAAAGGCGCCGAAGGATCGGCGGCAGGGATGACCGTGGGCCTGGCGGGAGCCACCATCGAGGATCCAGGAGAAAGCGGATCCGGCCAGGCCACCGCAGGTGCTGCCCGCCTATCCCCGCAGGGCACGAACCTGGTCTCGGCGGATGTTGCCAGCACATCCTCGACGGGGGCAGATGGTCCAGAGAGCAGCACGAGCGTGGTGTTGCCAGGTGCAGTCACAACCAGCAAGCCTGCTGCTGGAAGAGCTGAAGGGAAGGTCGCAGCCCCCGTGGTCTCCACCTTGCAGAGTGAAGGCTCCACGTCTGAACGGGATGGAAGCCAGAAGGTCTCCCACCCCAGGGATGAAGCCTGGAAGGAAAACAAGGAAAGGAGGACACGTCTTCAGCGAGGAAACGTTCCCATCACCGCAGGACAGGTGAAGGTCACCACAGGACAGGAGGGGACAAGACCCAGAAAGCATCCTCCCACTGGTCCTCATGCGGCCATGAAAACTCCAAAGGTGACAAAGGAGGGGAGGACAGCTCGCAGACGGAGGAAGAGCCAGCCCGCCACCAGTTCGGGGACTCGAAGTAAGACATCCAGTGAGATCCTCTCCTTCTTTAGGCGCTTCAGTCATTCCTGATTCAGCACCAAGGCTCACACATGGCCACTGGGAGGTAGACAAAGCCCCGGTTGGCTTGCATCCTTCCCTAGAGAGGCAATTCCTACTTTCTCTAATAAAGGAAACCATACAACTCCAAAAGAAATGCTATCTTGTGTTTTCTATGTCCCCTCGCCTGGTAGCGACTTGACAGTGACTTCTGTGGTGCGAATTGTGCTTTGGCCTGAGACCCCAGAATCAAAATTTTGTTGTAGAAGATATGTAGTAAGTATCATTAAGCCATTCACTAGGGCTGGAAATAGATGCACTATACAGAAATTTTCGCTGCGAGGCTGCGAATCTTTTGAAATAAGATTTAATATGTAAATAGTTTGGGGAGAAGATAAGCTGGGGGAAGTGACTGTGTGGTGTGTATACTTGCGTTGCTGAATTAATTACTTAACTCACCAGGTATTTATTGGGTGTCTGTGCTGTGCCTAGCACGAGGCTATGTTATTGAAAAACGACCCTTTTCTCAGCAAAGCACTCTGGTTTGGTTATGGGCACTCTGCAGAAGGCAAGGAAATAAGCACAGAAAAAGGGTTTCGTCGCTTGCTCGAAGGTCACACGTGCATAGCCACTGCCAGAAAGAGAAGCCTGTTTTTCCCCGCAAGGCTTCTCCAGGGCACGTAGGGTGGAGGGAGGACAAGTCTGCAGCCGGGGCTGAGCTTCAGGCCATAGCTGGGGTCAGAGGTTCACCTTATGAAAACAGAAACTCTCTCTGGCTTGTAAGGAAATCAAACCATTGGGAGTTATTTTACTTTGTGTAGGATAAAACAGAACACGGGGGGGATCAGGGTTGTCACTGGCTCCACAAAGGGACACAATCTTTATGGTAGAAGCAGCACCAACGAGGAGTCCGGAAATCTGAGTTCCTATCCTGTCTGGGCCACTGACTCTCCTGGGTCACTCTGCCTCTCTGTAATGGTACCTCTGTGGGCAGCCACGGGGTCCCCAACTTTAAAACCAATGGATTGGACCGCTGCAGTGATTCTTACCCTTGGTTGTATGTTGCGAGTTCCCTGGGGAGCTGAAAAACAAACAAAAAAAACATTGATAGCCTGACCCCAATCCCAGAGATTCTGATGACATTTAGGTGGGGTAAGCCCTCCAGCACTGGGAGTTTTAAAAATCTCACCCAATAATTCTACTGTGCAGCAGCCAAGTTGGAAAACCACTGGGCTAGGAGGTCTGGGGCGGGGGGGGGGGGCCTCTTTCCGCCCCAGTATGCCATAACTTTACAGTGGAAGACAGTAGTTCTCCAACAGTCACATGCATAAGGATCACCTGGGAAGCCTATTTAAAAAATAACATTTCTCACCATACGATATCCCTTATACATGGACTCTACAGTACGATGCCAATGAACGTACCTGCGAAACAGAAACAGACTCCCAGACATAGAAAAGAGACTTGGGGTTTTCAGTGGGGTTGGGGGCAGGGAAGGGTTGGGAGTTTGGGATTAGCAGATGCAAACTACAGGGTGGATAAACAGCAGGGTCCTACTGTAGAGCACAGAGAACTAGAGTCAGTATCCTGTGATAAACCATAATGGAAAAGAATAGGAAAAGACTATACGCGAAATACACAAAGAACACACATGAAACTGAATCAGAAATTAACGGAAGAAATTAACACAACGGAAATTCACACAACCTTGTAAATCGACTAGACGTCAATAAAAAAGAAGGGGGAAAAGAAAAAAAAATAGAAGCCAAGGTTGGGTTCCCTTTGCGGGGAGGGAGCATGCAGAAGAGGGGCTGGCAGGCTTCTATTTCTTGCTCTGGGTGGCAGCTACAAGGGTGCTCACTTTCTTGTTACTCATTAAGCTATATATTTACGGTTTGTGCACTTTCATGAAGGTGTGTTATATTTCACAATAAAAACAGTTTCTAAAACTGTAAAAAAATATATATAAATATAAAAAGTTAGCCTCCCTGAAAAGAGAAAATGGGTGAGAAAATTCTCCATATCCTGGAAATGACAGTACCAATGGGACTCTGACAGGTAGCACTCTTTCTAAGCTCCTGCCAGCACTGTGCTATATACGCTGGGGGCACAGAGAACAGCAATCCCCATAGGATGCCTGCCCTTAGCAAGTACACGGTCCACTTCCAGGATTTTATCCCCAGGACATCGTTCCGCAGAAGCGCCAAGATGACGGAGATTTGTAACAACAACAAGACTGGAAACCACCCAGATATTTACAAGAGCAGGAGGGTTTTCTCAACCGTTTGAGTAGAAAGACTATCCGGCCTACCCACACCTATACCCTGGCAGGGTCAGCCTGTTCCCTATGGACGTGGTGGTTGGTTTAGGGGGAGGCTGGTGAGCCTGCCCCAAGGGGGTGGGGGCTTGGAGGCTCAACAAAGGGGTGTGTGATGCGATGGTGACGGGTCACAAAGGGCTTGCGGTATAAATAGGGTCGGGTCAAGAGACTCTGGCAGAGTCCTGCAGGGAGGTGACGAGGTGCTTTCGTTCCCTCTCTCTCTCTCTCTCTCTCTCCGAGACTCAACTTGTGGCTGGTGGCTCTGTCTTGAACGAAGAGAGCCATGAGCAGTGAGAGTTTACCTCATTACACGGCCAATAGCTACTGTTCAGTGGGGGCGTCGAGGACCTCCATGGGGGTCCTGCAACGACAACTGTACGAGGGAGGAGAGTATGACATTTTCAAGTACGCTCCCATGTTGGAGAGCGACTTTATCCAGGTCAGCAAGGAAGGAGAACTGATCGACCTAGACAACCGCGTCCGAACGGTGACTGTGGGCGTCGCATCCACCAGCCCCCTCTTCCCACTACCTGACGTCATGCTGCTGGCCCGACCAAGGAAAGTCTGTGCCGGGATCACCAAGGGGAGAGGTTGCAAGCCCGTGAAGACCCTAGAGCTCACCAGGCTGCTCCCCTTGAAGTTTGTCAAGATCTCCATCCACAACCGGGAGAAACAGCAGCTGTGCCTGAGTCTTGCTACCGGCCGGACTTTCTACCTGCAGCTGTGCCCCTCTTCCGACGCACAAGAAGACCTCTTTTCCTATTGGGAAAAGCTTGTCTATATCCTGAGACCACCGGTAGACGGTTACAGCGGTACCCCGATGCTCCAAACTGGAGATGCAGCGACTACAGAGGATGCCGACATCCTAGTGGTAAGCACCTACAGGGACTCAAGAACACGGGGCAGGGTGCTTTGGGAGAGCAAGGCAAAGCTGGTCCTCCATAGCCTTTGGTGCTCTCTGAGACTCGCCTGGGAAATACCTTCTACTGTTGAAAAGGGTCAGGGACACACGAGCTATCACTACAGGAGTCACCACACTGGAGAGGTTCCGAGTGCTGCACCACCTTGTCCCACGAGGCCGAATTTCAGAGACACCTTAGGTATCACCTCGGCTGCACTGGTCTCATCACTAGGGCTGTAATCCCTTCTACAGCATCCTGACTGTCTGGTCTCTGCTTGAACACTTACCCCAGCCCATGTAGTCTCAGGAGTTGGGGAACATCATTCACAGTTGGGAAGTCCTTCCTTCATTGTGTCTCCCCGGGACTCCGACATGCTGACTCAAATCAGCCCAACCCGTGGAGTCACCAAAACGTACACGGTGTGCATCCCTTGACCCAGGAACCCCACTTCTAGGAATCTGCCCTGCAGGGAGAGAAGCACAAGGGTATAAAGTTAAAGTGTAGAGCATCATGGAGAATTGTATCAGTGCTCTCCCTGACCCTGGGACTGTTCAAGTAAAGTGGAGTGGCCGTTTGACAGGGGTGCAGTAGATGGGGTCTTGCATCCAATGGGAGCTTAGACTGGGTGATGTCAAAAGGTTATTCTAAGTATAAGGCCTTGAGTTGCTCAGCTCCAGGATGAGAGAGGAGCGGACAGTTCTGAGCTCACTTTCTGTCATCTCTCTCCTACCTGTCTCTCCTCCCCTTGGCTCAGACCACAGAGCTCCACAGAGAAAGGGATCAGGATGAGGTTGGGCTTCACAAGCGTCGTGACGTGACTGGAGCCACGTCTTGTGCTTATGTGGGGGGAGAGGGAATCCATCATGCCCCCCGTGGATCAACTGCAGCCCTGAAAGGCGCCGAAGGATCGGCGGCAGGGATGACCGTGGGCCTGGCGGGAGCCACCATCGAGGATCCAGGAGAAAGCGGATCCGGCCAGGCCACCGCAGGTGCTGCCCGCCTATCCCCGCAGGGCACGAACCTGGTCTCGGCGGATGTTGCCAGCACATCCTCGACGGGGGCAGATGGTCCAGAGAGCAGCACGAGCGTGGTGTTGCCAGGTGCAGTCACAACCAGCAAGCCTGCTGCTGGAAGAGCTGAAGGGAAGGTCGCAGCCCCCGTGGTCTCCACCTTGCAGAGTGAAGGCTCCACGTCTGAACGGGATGGAAGCCAGAAGGTCTCCCACCCCAGGGATGAAGCCTGGAAGGAAAAAAAGGAAAGGAGGACACGTCTTCAGCGAGGAAACGTTCCCATCACCGCAGGACAGGTGAAGGTCACCACAGGACAGGAGGGGACAAGACCCAGAAAGCATCCTCCCACTGGTCCTCATGCGGCCATGAAAACTCCAAAGGTGACAAAGGAGGGGAGGACAGCTCGCAGACGGAGGAAGAGCCAGCCCGCCACCAGTTCGGGGACTCGAAGTAAGACATCCAGTGAGATCCTCTCCTTCTTTAGGCGCTTCAGTCATTCCTGATTCAGCACCAAGGCTCACACATGGCCACTGGGAGGTAGACAAAGCCCCGGTTGGCTTGCATCCTTCCCTAGAGAGGCAATTCCTACTTTCTCTAATAAAGGAAACCATACAACTCCAAAAGAAATGCTATCTTGTGTTTTCTATGTCCCCTCGCCTGGTAGCGACTTGACAGTGACTTCTGTGGTGCGAATTGTGCTTTGGCCTGAGACCCCAGAATCAAAATTTTGTTGTAGAAGATATGTAGTAAGTATCATTAAGCCATTCACTAGGGCTGGAAATAGATGCACTATACAGAAATTTTCGCTGCGAGGCTGCGAATCTTTTGAAATAAGATTTAATATGTAAATAGTTTGGGGAGAAGATAAGCTGGGGGAAGTGACTGTGTGGTGTGTATACTTGCGTTGCTGAATTAATTACTTAACTCACCAGGTATTTATTGGGTGTCTGTGCTGTGCCTAGCACGAGGCTATGTTATTGAAAAACGACCCTTTTCTCAGCAAAGCACTCTGGTTTGGTTATGGGCACTCTGCAGAAGGCAAGGAAATAAGCACAGAAAAAGGGTTTCGTCGCTTGCTCGAAGGTCACACGTGCATAGCCACTGCCAGAAAGAGAAGCCTGTTTTTCCCCGCAAGGCTTCTCCAGGGCACGTAGGGTGGAGGGAGGACAAGTCTGCAGCCGGGGCTGAGCTTCAGGCCATAGCTGGGGTCAGAGGTTCACCTTATGAAAACAGAAACTCTCTCTGGCTTGTAAGGAAATCAAACCATTGGGAGTTATTTTACTTTGTGTAGGATAAAACAGAACACGGGGGGGATCAGGGTTGTCACTGGCTCCACAAAGGGACACAATCTTTATGGTAGAAGCAGCACCAACGAGGAGTCCGGAAATCTGAGTTCCTATCCTGTCTGGGCCACTGACTCTCCTGGGTCACTCTGCCTCTCTGTAATGGTACCTCTGTGGGCAGCCACGGGGTCCCCAACTTTAAAACCAATGGATTGGACCGCTGCAGTGATTCTTACCCTTGGTTGTATGTTGCGAGTTCCCTGGGGAGCTGAAAAACAAACAAAAAAAACATTGATAGCCTGACCCCAATCCCAGAGATTCTGATGACATTTAGGTGGGGTAAGCCCTCCAGCACTGGGAGTTTTAAAAATCTCACCCAATAATTCTACTGTGCAGCAGCCAAGTTGGAAAACCACTGGGCTAGGAGGTCTGGGGCGGGGGGGGGGGGCCTCTTTCCGCCCCAGTATGCCATAACTTTACAGTGGAAGACAGTAGTTCTCCAACAGTCACATGCATAAGGATCACCTGGGAAGCCTATTTAAAAAATAACATTTCTCACCATACGATATCCCTTATACATGGACTCTACAGTACGATGCCAATGAACGTACCTGCGAAACAGAAACAGACTCCCAGACATAGAAAAGAGACTTGGGGTTTTCAGTGGGGTTGGGGGCAGGGAAGGGTTGGGAGTTTGGGATTAGCAGATGCAAACTACAGGGTGGATAAACAGCAGGGTCCTACTGTAGAGCACAGAGAACTAGAGTCAGTATCCTGTGATAAACCATAATGGAAAAGAATAGGAAAAGACTATACGCGAAATACACAAAGAACACACATGAAACTGAATCAGAAATTAACGGAAGAAATTAACACAACGGAAATTCACACAACCTTGTAAATCGACTAGACGTCAATAAAAAAGAAGGGGGAAAAGAAAAAAAAATAGAAGCCAAGGTTGGGTTCCCTTTGCGGGGAGGGAGCATGCAGAAGAGGGGCTGGCAGGCTTCTATTTCTTGCTCTGGGTGGCAGCTACAAGGGTGCTCACTTTCTTGTTACTCATTAAGCTATATATTTACGGTTTGTGCACTTTCATGAAGGTGTGTTATATTTCACAATAAAAACAGTTTCTAAAACTGTAAAAAAATATATATAAATATAAAAAGTTAGCCTCCCTGAAAAGAGAAAATGGGTGAGAAAATTCTCCATATCCTGGAAATGACAGTACCAATGGGACTCTGACAGGTAGCACTCTTTCTAAGCTCCTGCCAGCACTGTGCTATATACGCTGGGGGCACAGAGAACAGCAATCCCCATAGGATGCCTGCCCTTAGCAAGTACACGGTCCACTTCCAGGATTTTATCCCCAGGACATCGTTCCGCAGAAGCGCCAAGATGACGGAGATTTGTAACAACAACAAGACTGGAAACCACCCAGATATTTACAAGAGCAGGAGGGTTTTCTCAACCGTTTGAGTAGAAAGACTATCCGGCCTACCCACACCTATACCCTGGCAGGGTCAGCCTGTTCCCTATGGACGTGGTGGTTGGTTTAGGGGGAGGCTGGTGAGCCTGCCCCAAGGGGGTGGGGGCTTGGAGGCTCAACAAAGGGGTGTGTGATGCGATGGTGACGGGTCACAAAGGGCTTGCGGTATAAATAGGGTCGGGTCAAGAGACTCTGGCAGAGTCCTGCAGGGAGGTGACGAGGTGCTTTCGTTCCCTCTCTCTCTCTCTCTCTCTCTCCGAGACTCAACTTGTGGCTGGTGGCTCTGTCTTGAACGAAGAGAGCCATGAGCAGTGAGAGTTTACCTCATTACACGGCCAATAGCTACTGTTCAGTGGGGGCGTCGAGGACCTCCATGGGGGTCCTGCAACGACAACTGTACGAGGGAGGAGAGTATGACATTTTCAAGTACGCTCCCATGTTGGAGAGCGACTTTATCCAGGTCAGCAAGGAAGGAGAACTGATCGACCTAGACAACCGCGTCCGAACGGTGACTGTGGGCGTCGCATCCACCAGCCCCCTCTTCCCACTACCTGACGTCATGCTGCTGGCCCGACCAAGGAAAGTCTGTGCCGGGATCACCAAGGGGAGAGGTTGCAAGCCCGTGAAGACCCTAGAGCTCACCAGGCTGCTCCCCTTGAAGTTTGTCAAGATCTCCATCCACAACCGGGAGAAACAGCAGCTGTGCCTGAGTCTTGCTACCGGCCGGACTTTCTACCTGCAGCTGTGCCCCTCTTCCGACGCACAAGAAGACCTCTTTTCCTATTGGGAAAAGCTTGTCTATATCCTGAGACCACCGGTAGACGGTTACAGCGGTACCCCGATGCTCCAAACTGGAGATGCAGCGACTACAGAGGATGCCGACATCCTAGTGGTAAGCACCTACAGGGACTCAAGAACACGGGGCAGGGTGCTTTGGGAGAGCAAGGCAAAGCTGGTCCTTCATAGCCTTTGGTGCTCTCTGAGACTCGCCTGGGAAATACCTTCTACTGTTGAAAAGGGTCAGGGACACACGAGCTATCACTACAGGAGTCACCACACTGGAGAGGTTCCGAGTGCTGCACCACCTTGTCCCACGAGGCCGAATTTCAGAGACACCTTAGGTATCACCTCGGCTGCACTGGTCTCATCACTAGGGCTGTAATCCCTTCTACAGCATCCTGACTGTCTGGTCTCTGCTTGAACACTTACCCCAGCCCATGTAGTCTCAGGAGTTGGGGAACATCATTCACAGTTGGGAAGTCCTTCCTTCATTGTGTCTCCCCGGGACTCCGACATGCTGACTCAAATCAGCCCAACCCGTGGAGTCACCAAAACGTACACGGTGTGCATCCCTTGACCCAGGAACCCCACTTCTAGGAATCTGCCCTGCAGGGAGAGAAGCACAAGGGTATAAAGTTAAAGTGTAGAGCATCATGGAGAATTGTATCAGTGCTCTCCCTGACCCTGGGACTGTTCAAGTAAAGTGGAGTGGCCGTTTGACAGGGGTGCAGTAGATGGGGTCTTGCATCCAATGGGAGCTTAGACTGGGTGATGTCAAAAGGTTATTCTAAGTATAAGGCCTTGAGTTGCTCAGCTCCAGGATGAGAGAGGAGCGGACAGTTCTGAGCTCACTTTCTGTCATCTCTCTCCTACCTGTCTCTCCTCCCCTTGGCTCAGACCACAGAGCTCCACAGAGAAAGGGATCAGGATGAGGTTGGGCTTCACAAGCGTCGTGACGTGACTGGAGCCACGTCTTGTGCTTATGTGGGGGGAGAGGGAATCCATCATGCCCCCCGTGGATCAACTGCAGCCCTGAAAGGCGCCGAAGGATCGGCGGCAGGGATGACCGTGGGCCTGGCGGGAGCCACCATCGAGGATCCAGGAGAAAGCGGATCCGGCCAGGCCACCGCAGGTGCTGCCCGCCTATCCCCGCAGGGCACGAACCTGGTCTCGGCGGATGTTGCCAGCACATCCTCGACGGGGGCAGATGGTCCAGAGAGCAGCACGAGCGTGGTGTTGCCAGGTGCAGTCACAACCAGCAAGCCTGCTGCTGGAAGAGCTGAAGGGAAGGTCGCAGCCCCCGTGGTCTCCACCTTGCAGAGTGAAGGCTCCACGTCTGAACGGGATGGAAGCCAGAAGGTCTCCCACCCCAGGGATGAAGCCTGGAAGGAAAAAAAGGAAAGAAGGACACGTCTTCATCGAGGAAACGTTCCCATCACCGCAGGACAGGTGGAGGTCACCACAGGACAGGAGGGGACAAGACCCAGAAAGCATCCTCCCACTGGTCCTCATGCGGCCATGAAAACCCCAAAGTCGACAAAGGAGGGGAGGACAGCTCGCAGACGGAGGAAGAGCCAGCCCGCCACCAGTTCGGGGACTCGAAGTAAGGCATCCAGTGAGATCCTCTCCTTCTTTAGGCGCTTCAGTCATTCCTGATTCAGAAACAAGGCTCACACATGACCATTGAGAGGCAGACAGAGCCCCGGTTGGCTTGGATTCTTCCCTAGAGAGGCAATTCCTACTTTCTTTAATAAAGGAAACCATACAACTCCAAAAGAAATGCTATCTTGTGTTTTCTATGTCCCCTCGCCTGGTAGGGACTTCTCTGATGCGAATTGTGCTTTGGCCTGACACCCCAGCCTCCAGTCAAGCAGGACCCCCACCTCCCACCCACGCCCAGCAGAGCCAGCATTAGTGCCCTGCCTTGCCTCAACCCCTTTCTGCCTTTGGTTTCCCCAAGACTATGGCTGCAAGTCACAGACTACGGGCTGGGAAGCATCACCACCAGCATGTCCCCATGCCCTTCTTTTTCTCCCTGAAGGTCCCTGAACATGGTCATTCAGTCCAGTCCATAGACTAAGTGAAGACAGGACTCCTGTCTCCTCTAGGGATAATCAGGGAAGAAGAGAAGGGGTGCCTCAGCATTTGTAGGCAACCAGAATAGTGAAGTTTATCATCTTGATCAGGACTGACAGCCTGAGGGTCAAATCTTGCCAACTGCCTGGTTTTATGAGTAAAGTTTTATTGGGCATAGCTACAGTCATTTATTTAAATATTGTCTAAGGCTTCTTTCACATGAAAATGACAGATTTGAGGAGCTGTCTCAGAAACCACATGGCCTGCAAAGTCACAGAAAAGTTTGGCCCACCTGATTTTAATCTTAAAATTCTTCTTCCTCCTGGGTATATACTCTGGGTAAACTCTCACAAACGCTTGCCAGGAGACAACTAGGAGAATGTTTGTAGTAAAACTGTATCAGCAAAACCCTGGAAACAGTCCACATGTTCGCCAAATGGGAGAAATGATCAATCGTATCATATGCCTACAGTGCATATGACACAGCAGTGAAGATGAATAGCAGCTGTACAGGTTAGCATGGGGGAGTCTCCCGTAATGTCGAATAAGAAAAGCAAGTCAGAAAAATACAGACAATACAGTTCCATTTGTAGAAAAGTTCAAAAACAACATCAAGCAATATGAGTAGGGGCACACATTTGCTAAAAGGGGAGGAAAAAAAACAAGGACATGATAAACACAAAATTCACAATAGTGGATTTCTGTAGGGTAAAAAGAAGGGAGGGATGGTCTGGGAGGAAAAGCTTCAACAGAGTGGGAATGTTTCTATTATGCAAAGGGGTATGTCCGTGGGAATGTATTGTCGTTTCCATTTTATTTTAACATCTCTGACATCCGGATGATTTTTATACTGCTGTCAGCCAAGTGGCAGTCACTGCCTTAGAAATATCTCAACCAATTTGTTTCACTTTTGTTTTCCTTTCAATATATGCACAAGAGATGGATGACAAAGTCTGAAAGATATCTTTCAATAACTATAAGATAAAGAAACTAAGGGACATAAATACTCACTATCCAGGAACACAAGAAAGGTTTAGATATATTGTTAAGGAATAACAGAATAATCCAAAATGCTCTGTACTGATGAACTCTGTAAATTATGTATGCATGTGGAAAGCGATTCTAAAAATAAAAAAATCGTAAATGAGATTATGAAACCTCATTTCATAATGAGATTATGCATTTTTAAATGTCCATCATAAAAAAGTCTTTCCAATTAAAAAAAAGTTGTAAATAAATTTCATGAGTCCATGAAAATCATTAAATTGTTAACAACAGTTGGTAACAGTTGGACTAGAGTAACTGTTGATGACAGTTAACAACCGTTGGATTTGAGAAGAATGCCTCTGAGAACCATGTGTGTTTGTATGAGCCGGGGAGTCATCTGCTAGCCTTGCAATTCTCTGCTCATCCCCTTCTGTGACAACAGGGTCTACTAGGATGGAAGTTGGGTTTCCAGTAAAACTTAGGGACTTTCTCTGCAGAGCAAATTAAGTGGTAGAGGTGGAGGAGGTGAGAAATAAGATACGGATTCTGGGAGGAGTGGTAGCTTGGGAGGATGAGAGGAAGCCCTTCTCAGTTGCTCTGGTGGGTGGCTGGAAAATCCCATCCTGTGATTCCCGATACACAAAGACCAATAGATTGTGGGGATCAATGTGTCCTTGGAGTTCACTCTTGAAGCAGTGGGTCTTGGTAAGAGGAGAGAAAGAGCCGTGTTCTCTCAGACCTGAGAGGGATTTGGGGGAAGCCTTCCGGAAATGTGAGGAGTTACGGGGTAGAGGAGGGAGATGAAGGGGAACTCTTTCCAAAGCCTTTGACTCAGAGCCCCAGATTTTCACTAGGCCAGAGGCTGAATCAGCCTAGGTAAAACAGCTTCATCTTAGGATTCTGCACCCTTGGCTTTACCTTTTGTCTTTCTTAGCCTGTATTACGCATTCTCACTCCCTCACCCCAAAGGACTTCTTTAACACGAACCTAGTCAGTCCACTATGCAGGGCGTTCGCTGAGCAGACCCACAGTTGACACAATTTACACCTCCAGTGAAGTAGTAAAGTGGAGGTGGGGACTTGCCCACCGCAACGTGCCCCGCCTGGCACTTGCTCTGGATTTCCTTTTCTATCTTGACAGTTCATCAAGAGGCACATGCACAGATACCTACGTATTTCAAAGCAACAGGCATCTTCCTCTGGAGGGAGACATCAATTTGGGTATCAAGTCAGTACACCCTATCAGATCAAGGCCAATAGTTTGGACAGCAATATTCATCACCGTGGTAGCAATTCTGCAGCTGCCAAGTGCAATTAGGCAATGGATGGTTGATTACAAACCGACCAATGTCCCAAACTTCAAGTCTGGCAACACACATACATACTAGAAGGGGTTTTTTTCCCTACAGCAAAATAAGGTCATTCACAGGATTGTTGTGATCGACTGGAGTCTTTCAGACAGAAGAAAGACGTGCTATGGTGGGAGGCATATTGGAGGCAGTGTCGTGGCTGGCAGAGCAAGCGTGATGTGATGCTGGGGAACACAGCAGGGGCCACGCCATGCAAGGTTTTGAGGTCCATTTAAAGGATTTTGATTTCTGACCTTGGAGTGATGCAAAGCCATGATATGTTCTAAATAGGGGAGTGGCCTGATCAAATGTGCACTTTGTGGAGGGTACTGTGGTTTCTGTGAAAAGAAGTATTTGGCTGGGGGGCTGTTAACATGGGACTTCATGTCACTTCCTATTTTTGGCCACAGGATCTATATAATGAGGAGATTGGAGGGTATGTTTTGAAAGACACCGTTCCATTTGAAATATCCACGTGGGGTGGACATGTCTTCAACGAAGGACTTGTGGCCCCAGCTGCTGGGGGTGCTTCCCACAGAAAGCCTTCAGCTGGCAGTGAGTTTGGAAGTTGCCTGGGTTCCTCACCCGAGGTGCACGGCAAGAACTGATTGATGTGGAGTGTGAAGGTCAGGCCATCGTAGCCCAACACAGACCCTCTCTGAAGGGTCACTCCCGTTCAAGAGCTCAGCTTCGGGCTTCCCTGGTGGCGCAGTGGTTGGGAGTCCGCCTGCCGATGCAGGGGACACGGGTTCGTGCCCCGGTCCGGGAGGACCCCACATGCCGCAGAGCGGCTGGGCCCGTGAGCCATGGCCGCTGAGCCTGCACGTCCGGAGCCTGTGCTCCGCAACGGGAGAGGCCACAACAGTGAGAGGCCCGCGTACCGCCAAAAAAAAAAAAAAAGCAGGGGGGAAGGAGGGAACGGTGACATACGTGAAGAAGGACAAACACAAGGCCACAGCGGGAGGGATCTTGGCTAATCCATATGACCAGGCAAAGCAATGGTATCGCTCCTGCATAGCCCTGAATGAAAGCAAACAGGAATCAATGGGCTAAACACCATGGATTCAATAAAGCTATTAAGTCACAGCAATTCCTTTTTTTAAATTTAATTTTATTTATTTATTTTTGGCTGCATTGGGTCTTTGCAGCCCTGTGCGGGCTTGTCATTGCAGTGGCTTCTCTTGTTGCAGAGTACGGGCTCTAGGGGTGTGGGCTTCAGTAGTTGTGGCACACAGGCTCAGTAGTTGTGGCACATGGGCTCTAGAGCGCAGGCTCAGTAGTTGTGGAGCGTGCGCTTAGTTGCTCTGTGGCATGTGGGATCTTCCTGGACCAGGGCTCGAACCCGTGTCCCCTGCATTGGCAGGCGGATTCTTAACCACTGCTCAACCAGGGAAGCCCCGGCAATTCCTTTTGAGGCCAATTAATCCTTCCGTGGCTATATCCCCTGTTGCTCCCAAGACTCACTACCCTCCTGCCAAGGAATTTGGGTATCATGGTTCCCAATAAAGGCTTTGTCATCGTTTGTCTCCTGCCAGCCATTTTATCCCTGTGGGAGGGGGACTCCTTGGCATCGGCTGTCTTCCACCAGCCCACTGTTCTTGCTACAACCCTAAGTCAATTGCTTTATGTTGCAAGGGAAACCACTTAATCTCACCGGCTAACACCTAACAAGGGGCCAGATCTCTTGATGGTTAGTGACGCTGTTGGCACCCTTCCCAAGGAAACAGATCATGTTACCATGTGTTCCTTTGCTCATGAACACAGTAGGGAGACTTACCCTGTGACAGGTGCTGTATTAAGAATATCATATGTATGTGTCTTATTTCATTCCTGCAATGGCCCTATGAGATAGGCACTATTGTGTCCATTTAGTGGACGAGGAAACCGAGTCTTAAATGGTTTAGTAGCTGTTCAGTGTCTCAGGACTCCAAAGCCTGCCTCATGACCACCATGTTATACTGTCTCCATGTGCCTCCCCAATGGAAACCCTCCAGGACTCCAGGAAATGACCGAGTCCCATCCCGCCCACCACCCACTAGCATCAGAGAGGATGGCTGAGAGCATCAGACACACAAAGAGGAGTGGACTTCCTCCCAAATACAAAGTCTATGTTCGGAGAGAAACTGACGAATAGACGTCCACAGTCCCCTGGGCTCTTACCAGCCGAAACTCTCATTAGCACCAAGCCAAGCAGGAGGGAGTGGGGGAAATATGGCAGGTGAATGAGTACTAAGGACCAACAACCTAGATTGGCTACAAGGAGAACTCTCATGCAATACACGAAGGTAAATTCAAGCCATTGCTTTGGGGTTGAACAAGCTGGGTCCTAATTCCCGGCTCCTCCTTTAATCTGTATGACCTCTGGCAGTTTGGGCCCTGCCGAGAAGCCACATTCCCATTTGTACATTGGAGATGTGTATCTCACAGGGCAGCTGGGAAGAATGAAGGGGGTATTCCACATAAGAGCATTTACCACTTGCCTGCCTCAGGATGAATTCTTAAATGCCAGCTGTCAGTATTATTCCCAAAACCAGACCACAGTCATGCCAACACAACACACACACACACACACACACACACACACGCTGCCTTAGGCCTGCCTGGCAAATTGAGAATCTGTGCTCACAGAAACCTGACTGTTCTTTCCCACTAACCAGTGTGTCCCTGGCTACTTCAACTCTCTGCCCTGCGTTTACCCAGCAGCTAAACGCGGATAACAGTATTGTCTACCTGCTAGGTTTGTGGTCTGGAATATTCAAAAGAGAAAGATTTTAGGGACAGCCTGGTTCCTGATTTTACAGGTAAGATCACCCATCGTCATGCCCTCTTTGCCCAGAGTTTTAGACTCCACCATTTGGCTGTCCCAGTACTGCAAAATATGTTGATTGGGGCATTAATCCAGTGTTTGAAAACGGAGCAGGGCAGAGCCAGAGGTGAGCGCAGAAACAGCCAAAGCTCCCCGCTCACCGCACTTGGAGCCACTGGCCACTAGGGGCCGCTGGTTAGCCACAGAAAGCTGGAAGGATGCCTACCTGGCAGGTTTTCAACACCGAGGTTCTTATTTAAATGGCTTCCTGGACTATCAGAAATCCAGCTCAGGGACCCTTGCAAGGAAGGCTGACTTTATTTTCCATAAGGGGGTTAACCCGTTTCCCCCTGAGGTGGAAAGAAAAGGAAGAGGGGCTGTAGCCTGCTCCCACCTAGTCTGTGGGCCACAAGGCTGGTGGGGGAGGAAACACCTGTGTGGCAGCATTGTGAAGATCCTTCCTTCACCTGCAAGAATTTCCCCAGTGCCCAGTGACTGAAATCCCTTTAAATCTTATAAACGCTGTAAACTTCCAAAGCCCACTGATAAGTGTAGAGTTTCAGGGAAGGGGCCACATGTCAGGCCACTAGTAAATGCTATTACATAGGAAAAGGAGTCCGTGCACAACGAGGGAGAGCGTGCAAACCTAGAGTTACCAGATAGAGGTTGAATTCCAGTTATTGGCTGTGAAGCCTTGGACAAGTTACTTAACATCTCTGAGCTTCAGTTTCCTTTAAAAGCCCTACTTCATGGGCTTTTTGCGTGGGTTTACTTGAATGAGATAACGTACACAAAATTTCTGACCTACTGAAAGACTAAGTAATTAGCTGTTCTTCTTCTTTCTTCAGGTCAAAGTGAGCTGTACTCAAGGTCTGGAGAGCAGGCATGCTGGCAGGGGTTAGGGGTTTAGGAAGAGGAACGGGGGTGACAAGGAAAGTTTAAAAGGCAGGAGGAGACCAACGTAGATGTCTCCAGCTCACTGACATCCAGATGAAGCAAGTCAAGAAGCTTCAAGATGTGTGTTCACATATTCAGAATTCTTTTCCCGTTGTGTGTTTGTAGGGTGTGCCATGCAGTGTGTGTGTGAAGTTAGCGGTGGTATAACTAGAGCTCAACTTTATATCCCAGATGCCAGAAAATGGGTAAAGTCCCCTGGAGGCAGGACACCTGAGGCAAAATGAGACTAGAAAAAATATCAGTTGTCAGAGAGATCAGGAACAATTAGGGAGACTCTAAGACTACCCACTTCCGGATCCCACGCTGGGAGAAATGCAAAGTGAATCAGAGCACATCCACAGGGGAGCGAGTGGCTTGGGTGGGGGACACAAACAGTCCCCAAAGATGAGTTGAAGAAATGTGGAATGTTCCTCTAGAAAAAGAGAATCACAAAGGGAATTGGATCCCTATCTTTGGAGCGCTCAAAGACTGTGGAGAAGTAGAAGCAGCCGGCTGATTTATGGCAGGGGCCCAGGAAGGTAAACGTAGGACCAATGAGCATTGGAGAGTCCATGAGTCCCCTAATATCTTCACTCGTGTGTGTGTGTGTGTGTGTGTGTGTGTGTGTGTGTGTGTTTACTGTACATATTGTGCATCTTTTAGGGGGAAAGGATCGATCTATAGCTTTCATCAGATTCTCATGACCTCAAATAAGTTAAGAATCCCACATATAAATAGTAACAGCTAATATTTATCAAACAATTACTAAATGCCAAGCACTGGGCCAAGCCCTTTATGCGAGTCATTGAATCCCCATAAGAACCCTCAAGAGGCAGTATAGCCAACTATGAATGCAGGCTTCGCAGCCAGCCAGCCTTAGTTTATATCCCAATTCTGTCACTAGCTAGCTATGTGCCCTTTGACAACTCACTTTCTCAGTTTCCTAGTCTGTAAAATGGGGATAATAATAATAACTTCAAACGGTGTGTATGAGGATTAAGTTGGTACCTATCAAGCTTTTAGAACAGCATGTGACAGATACTGTACAACTCTTAGCTATTTTGTGACATGCTGATAAATGTTTTAAAACTGGCCCTTGAAGAAAATAAAGCTCTAATTACAGTAGTATTCAATATTTAACAATTTCTGTGGTGTAAATATTCCCAACGTGGCCAATTTCAAGCTATCAAACTAAAGTCAATCAGCTCACAAGAATTCTAAAAATTTAACAATCAGCTTTCATAAGATGATACAAGCAGGCTCCAGCACACCACTATATTAAAGTTCTCCTCTCTCTCTCTCTCTCTCTCTCTCTCTCTCTCTCTCTCTGCCCCCACCCCATCTCTCTCCTTCTCTCTTGATGATTGTAGATGGCCAACAGATGTCTTCCTAGCTCCTTGAAAGAGTGGAGTTTACGTAGAATTGGGAGAAGCCAAGTTCATATTCTGTTGGAGGTGACAGGTTAGAATAAAGGGAATTTAAGGAAAGCTGACAAGAGAATAGAACCTACTTGGGTCAAGGAATGTTTCTGCAAATGGTAGACATGGATCTTCCTTGGGGTGAGGAGGAAATCAATAGCTACCGTGTATTGAGGGCTCATTACACGCAAGGTCCTATCTCCCCATTCTTCCGTTTAATCTTCACAACAGCCCCTGAGGTAGGTGGTACTAGGTGGTCCTTGTCCCAGGTTCACAGAGGAGGGAAGGGGAGCTCTAAGACATTTAAGAAATCTGCCCAAGGATGTGTGGCAGGAGGGGTAAGAGCTGAGGGTGGAGCCCAGGACTGTGTGACTAGATCTAAAGTCCTCACTTGGCCCACTTTCCTGTGCTGCTGCTCAAGCAACAGAGAAGCATCCAGGGAAGGCCACTGAGAAGGGTGGCAAGGGGCATCTGTGCAACTCCCTGGGTAAATTCTAAGGGGGGAGCCTCAACTTTCACCATCTTTCCAGCAGCCTGATCCAGAAAGCCCCTTTGCAGATGAATTCTTCAAGCTCCTCCATGAACAGAAGGCTCCCCCAGCCACCCAAATCTCCAGGACCTTTCTCCTGCTGCTGCTGCTGCTGCTGCCATGGGGTTGCTCCCCCATGGTCGTTCTCTGGGACTATAATTATCCCCCGCCCTTATCCCACAGACTTAGTTCAAGCACTCAACCTGAGGCCATTTTGGGAAACGGCAGCCATGGAGTCACAGTCACGTGACCTACAAAGACATGGAAAAATGTTAAGCTTCCACCATCCCTGATGCATATTTTCTTTTTACTCCTCTAAAGGGGCCATACAGGATATAATTAGGATGACAGTTTCAGGAAGGAGATTTTTCATTTCCAGTCATGGCCGTGTCATTTGTAAATGATGTGACTTTGGGTGATTTACATCATCTCTTTGGGCCTCAGTTTCCTCATCTGTAAAATGGAGATGAGCATTCCAAAGCACTATCGAGAGTACTGAATAAAGTAATATTGAAAGGGGTCATAAAGGGGACTTAAAGTCCTATTGTGAACCTATCATACACTCAATCAATGTTCACTACTATAGTCTGCCCATAGATCCATCTTCCAAATGCAACTTAGGGGAACTTATTGGGCCCCCTCCTCCCATTCTGAAACTCTGGTCCTAAGACTCCTTAACTTGCTTTTATTCAGCCCCAAGGAGTGGTTCACAAAACTTTGAAAAGTTGCTGATCCCTTTGTAAAGTGGAAGCTATGTATCCTCTTTCCAGTGAAATACACATATGCAAGTTTTACGTATAGTTTCCAGAGAATATCTTGACTCCAGAAGCCCGTCTTCCGCCATGCCCACCAGACTAAAATGCTCTGTCTTCCACTTAAATTTGTCCATCCTTGATTTGGCTCCCAGATCCCTGCCTCCTCCTGCCCCTTTTCTATTGCCCCGATTCCTCTGATCCTTTCTACATGCGAGGGTTTTGCGGCCTCCCCTTCTTGCCCGCCTCTAATCCCTTATTAACTAACATAGCCCTGTCATGCACTGGTAACCCCCATTACCACTAAGAATCAAACTAATTTGGTCCATACTTTCAAGTATACATTGACAAGGCCAGAGACAATTGTCATACTGTACAGAGAAGATCCTGAATTATCTTCCCTTCTAACAACCACAATTCCTTAGACTCCAGTTTACATGCCACCATATCCACTGTTGCCTTTTCTGAAGCCACCTCTCTATCCATAATACTCCTTTCAGCACCATTACGTTAAGTTGAACAAGCTCGATACTGTAGCAACCTGTCTGCCACGAAGGATAAGCCCAATATATATGTCTTCCAAAGGCAACACTTCATTGGGATCTAGGCTGAAATTGAGCAAGTCCCCAGAGATAATACACTCTCCCGAGAAGTAGAGAGCACGTTTAACGAGTAGACATATCATAGCCTCTTTCATGTCATGCAGATCTTATTATACATGTGACCATCGGCAAGCCCCTCTGAGCCTTGCCTTAGTCATCTGTAAAATGGAAGTAAGAATAGAAGTAAGGGTGGTGGAGAGCACTGAATAAGAAAGCCTACAGGGCCTCCCTGGTGGCGCAGTGGTTGAGAGTCCGCCTGCCGATGCAGGGGATGCGGGTTCGTGCCCCGGTCTGGGAGGATCCCGTGTGCCGCGGAGCGGCTGGGCCCGTGAGCCGTGGCCGCTGGGCCTGCGCGTCCGGGGCCTGTGCTCCGCAGCGGGGGAGGCCACAGCAGTGAGAGGCCCGCATACCGCAAAAAAAAAAAAAAAAAAAAAAAAGAAAGCCTACAGTTAGCGCTCAGCAGTCGTTCACTAATTGAACACCTATTTATTGAGAACTTGCTATGAGTTGGCCATCATGGCGAGAATGAGAATTGCACTTTGAGAAACATACAGTGCCGCCCTCAAGTTGCTCCCAGTGCTTTTGGGAAAACAGATCTTGGCACGTCTGTGTTACAAGAACGCACAGGATGCTCTAGGAACCCAGAGAGAAGGGACACAGAAACATGCTTCGCATACAGCAGACACTCAGCAAGTGTGACTTCTTTTCCTCTCTTAGCTGACAGGTAGACCCTCCAGTAACTAAATCAATGATCTTTTTACAGATGGTGCCCCAGAAGGGAAGTTCTTGGTAATACCTGGCTTCTCAGACACAAGCGGCTGACATTTCCCGTCATCCACCCAAAATGCAAGGGAGACAAATCACCCAAGCTTTGTGAGACAGAGGACAGAGAGCCATTTAGACCAAGTGAGTTGAGCCCAACTGCTCACTGCATTCGTTAGAGCACTCACTGTCCTCATCTTGTGGTCAGGAGAGCAATAAGAAAGAAAGCAGCCAGGAAAATTAATCAGGACCCAGAGAATTTCAATAAAATGTTAGTAGAAGTCAGCACCAACTGTGGGGAGGAGAGGAGGTGCAGCCTCTGGGGCACTGGCTCCTGTTTTCATTGGGTGACTAACGTCTAGCCAGACCCCAAAAACGCCCTGCTGATTCCTAAGCTTGGCTTGTAGGTGGTGCTCATTTTGCCTACAGCAGAATCGCATTTCTCAGCTCTTCTTCAGCCCCGACCCTGCCCAACGTCTGCCCTGTTCTGCTTTGATTAGTAACCCCCTGCCCTCCATTCCACAGGCCCCTACTTATAGTACATTCGTGGCCCTTTCTGGGGCAGACAAGTATCGAGTATTAGAAATCAAAGAACTAGGTCCCAGTGTCTGCTTCTAACCCACCACAGAACCATGATCCAAATCTACCTCCTCACTAGGTCTCAGTTTTCCCATTTGTAAAGGGGGGGCACTGGAATAGACCTTTCCTAATTTTTGCTGTCTTTCCACTGTCCTTGATTCTAAGAAGTGCACACATACCCTGTGGTTTTCAATAAAAGGGTTTTAATAACAGTTGCACCCCTAGCTGATATTAGAGGACCAAAAGGTCTTCCTTTATTCTTTTCTGCTCCTAGCAAAAACTCAAACTTGAAGAAAGAAGTTGGATTCTCTGCCAGCTTGATACGGACCAGCTTTCCCTTTGGATCTTCCTATTCAATCCTCCACTGGATTCAGTGATTTCAACACCCAGCCTTGCCTTCCCTGTATTGCTAGGACAGTTCCTTGCAAGTATGTAGTGCTCAGTTCTTTAAAAGGCTGCCTCACCTATTATATTCCTTGACCGTCTCAGGATTTCCCATCTTATCTATAAGGAAACTGACGCTGAGAAAACGTAATTGAATTGCTAACTTTATGCATCAATTAAGTGATAGTCTAGACCGAGACTCAATCTTCAATCACTGCTTTTTCCACTGTATGACCATATGCCCTGCTTAGACAACTCCGAGGATGTTCCAAAACTAACATCCTGACGGTGTGAGATAGTGAGAGGATGATAATTTAAAAATGACTAATTAATACAGATTTTTTAAATAACTGAGAAGTGGATAAAAGCATAGGAAGGCCAAAGGCCAGATAAATAAGGAAAGAAAAGAAAGAATAATTTTTTGGTGTCACCAAAGAAACTGACACCAACTATAATGGAGGTGGATCAGTTTTTTGGCAACAGGAAAAAATATTGCAAACACAGCTTTGATATTACATTTTTTAGAAAGGGCAATGTAAGGATTTTTTCCTCCTCTTTTAGTTTTATACTTGCTCTTTTATTAATATTCTGTGTCTCATAGTTACGAAAAAAACGTCTTCAGTATAGTGAAAATAAATTGCTAACATCAGCACTTTCTCTTCATAGCTGGGTCCCAGGTTGGTAATGATTTTCTCCCATAAAACCATAATGCCATAAAATTTAAGGTTATTAAGTTGCAGGTGAATAGTTCATGAGGCAATTATGAAACATTTAGGATGGAATGTTATGAGCTTCCACATAAAAGAAAACATTTGGGGTCGCCAAATTGACAAACTTTGGTAGCTATGCTTAGATTTCTCTTGAGGGGTGTACATGGGTGTTCTCTGCTGCCTTGGACCTTCAGAGATGGGCTTAAGTCCCTCCAAGAGATGTCTGGAACATACTCCAATAACTCAGTTGGACGTCTCCTGCAGTGGATTGTGACAGCTGGTGTCACAATCCACGGCGGGAGACATAAGTACTGGCTGAGGTCAATAGTAATGGTGCAAGGAACAAAACCTTACGCAGGGCATACTCTGTGCCAGGCCCTTTGAAAATCACTTCACAGGTATTATGTCTCTAATTCTCACGATGACCCTCTGAAATCAATATTATCTCTATCAGCCCCATGATATAGACCAGGCAACTGAGGCTCAACACGTTTAATAATTTACCAGAGATCACATATCTAGCAAGAGGCAGAGCTGGGATTCCAACCCAGGCAGTCTAGAACTTCAGCCCCCACTCTTAAAAGCCATGATGTTGTTAAGACTGCCAGGCAAGACAATGTCTGGGGAATGACAAATTGTGACATCATTCATGTATCATTTACACATAGTGTTTCCTGTCCTTCGAAGCACTTCCACGTGCATTATTCCATCCTCACAAGGTTCTGTAACATTATTGTTGGATATTGTTGGACAGGTATTGTTGTCTCCATTTTTCAGATCAGTAAACCGAGGTCCAGAAAGTTTGAATGACCTGGTCAAGGTCACATAGCAAGTTAGTAGAGACATCACAACTAGGACTTGAAGGCTTAATCATAATGATGCATCCATCATAAAAGAACAGAATTGGAACAGAGTGTCCTTGCTAAATGTCCCATCCAACACAGTGTCTCTGAAAATAGACCACCCAGCCTCTATCTGAGCCTCTCCAGTGATAAGGAGCTCTGTGTATAATGCAAAAATCTCTTCCACTGTTGTAAAATTAGAAACACTTTTTCTTCTCCTCAGCCAGTATTTACCTCCTCACAACTGACTACTATTTTATCTGGAAGGACATGAATCTTCTCCCTTCTTCTCCTAGCAGTCACATGCCCCCTCCCTACCATGGTTTCTTTCCTCACCACTTTTAGCTTATCATCCCGGTCCCAGGATCTTCAGTTATTCTTTACAGAATATGTGTTTTTGACCTACCCTCTTTCTTAGATCTCTTCCTAGATGTGCCCTATTATATTAATACTCTCCTTCCAAACAAAACTGAATCCCATCTCTGGGGACATCTGTTTGGAGTTAGGGTACCCGTCCATCCTTCAAGGAGCTGTAACCATCCCTCCCCTATTGATACAGGTGTATCTAGCTAAGACCCCATTAACTACTGTCGTAATGCATTTACATGAACTTGCTACCCCACCCCAAAACTTTTTCACTTGAACAGTTAATCGAACTAAGTTGCTTTTCTCGTGTCTCCCCACTATACACATTCCTTTCATCTCCTGTAACACGTGGTAACTTCAAAACATCTATGGGCAGGACAGGAATAAAGACACAGACGTAGCGAATGGACTTGAGGACACGGGGAAGGGGAAGCTGGGACGAAGTGAGAGAGTGGCGTCGACATATATACACTACTAAATGTAAAATAGATAGCTAGTGGGAAGCAGCCACGGAGCACAGGGAGATCAGCTTGGTGCTTTGTGACCACCTAGAGGGGTGGGATAGGGAGGCTGAGAGGGAGGGAGATGCAAGAGGGAGGAGATATGGGGATATATGCATATGTACAGTTGATTCACTTTGTTATAAAGCAGAAACTAACACACCATTGTAAAGCAATTATACTCCAATAAAGATGTTTAAAAAAAACAAACATCTTCCAGTGCGCGCAGAAGTAGCATTCTCAATGCCATCCCATTTGTCTGCATTCGCTCTGCCATGCTGGCAAAGGACAAATCAATGAAGCCAGGTGACCAGCCAGTTCTGGAATTTCCCATGAAGGTTCCCAGCTCTGTACTTTGCCGCCAGCTTCCAACCCCACGTGGAGGCATTGCAATTCCCCACACGCAGACAACAGGAGACAGCACATGGATTCCAAGCAGATGAGCTTGCATCAGAGAGCTCTGGCAATAAAGCTCAGGTTAAACAAAGCCAGCTGCAGCGTGCAGCACAAAGGACTGATTACCCAGCCAGCACCTCTGAAGAAGGATTAGGAAGACTCTATCGTGGGGACAGCAGAATCTTAACTGAAAGCCAAGTTGCTATATTTGCATCCCTAGAGAGAACCTGGGCCTGCAACTTTCCCAAATGGTGAGCTGCTGTCACTTTAAGATTCAAGCGCATCTTAACAGTTCTGAGCACAGGGTATTGCAAGCATACCTTCTTCTCTTATGTTCCCCCAATACCTAACTAGGGATCCAGAGAGTGGAATCTCACATTAGCGTAGACATCACAGCAGCCCCCATCATCTGCTTCTGAGTTTCAATTACTTTAGTATAATATACTTAAGATCCGTCTTTTATTTAGAAAGATAAACAGCAGTTTGGTAATTTCATTGCTATGTCAATTTGCAAAGATAACTCTATTTACACTCAGTGACTGGCCCACTGCCACCATCCCAGCCAGAGGCAAGCTGTCTAAAGGGACAAGAGAGGTGCCAGCTGAGTCTCCTGGGTGGATGATACAGCTGGCAGGAAACCTCCCCTCATCTCCCCAGCTGTCCCCTGAGATGCACTGGGGTTTTCTCAGCATCTAAAACCCAGACTTAGAAACAAAGATTGATTTTTTTCTGATTTTTTTCCAGCTGGTTTGTATGTAGCTAATATTATTTAGATATCTATGATGCATCTGGCACTAAGCTAAGTGTTTTTTACACACTGGCTCATTTGATGCTCATGACCATCCTTTGGAAAAGTTGTTACTATCCTCCACTCAAAGGGTGAGAAGATAGAAACTTAGAAAAATTAAATGACATGAGCAAATTCTCACATTTTGTAGTCCTGATGCAGTCCCGGGTTGTCTGTCCACAGCTGACAGGTTTAACCACTGTTGTACACTGACCTCTACTCCATTTACCTGGACCACCTCTAGCCAACATGGAACAAAGTATAAACTCATTGTAAGTTTGTTAAAGAAATGAATGATTGGATGGCCCTGAACTTACTCCTGAAGTTGGCTGTATGTTTTGGACTGGTTAAGCCCTAATCCAGATCACATGGTGACTCCAACTGCAGCTTTAGACTGACTCTTCAAGTCCGGTTATATTACACAACCATGTGATTCTAGTCTGAGGCTGACTCTTTACGACCCTACGTGCATGTTAGCCTGGGACGCTGCCCAGCTGAAAACCTGTCTTTCGGCCCCCCAAACTCAAGCGTGTTCCAACCACAGGACCTTTGTAAATTCTGTGCCCTCTGCCTGAACCATGCACATTTCCCTCTTCACCTTAAGTATGAGTTTAGTCATCATTTCCTCGGGGATGCCTTCCTGACTGTCTGGTCTGGGTCAGGTTTCTTTACTAAAGACTCTTAAAGAATCACATCCCTTGTCTTTTACAACCTTATCTCCATCTACGATCATTCACCCCTTGATGCCTGTCTCCTCTGCCACACTGTGTGTCCCAGGACAACAGAGAGCGCATCTCTTTCAGGACGACACTGAATCCCCAGCGACCAGAGCAGCACCTGGCTTAGGTCAATAAACATTTGTCAGTGAGGGTCTAGACCATGTCTTCGTCATAGCCACAGGCCTTCAACCCTGGCCATGCAGTGGAAATTCACATGGTTCAAAGTTATCAACTAAGCATGTTAGTACAACTGAGTGAAAGTAAGAAATTACAAAAGAATAGTTCAACTTGTAGGTTCTACTCATATTGAATGATCTTTCAAAATGAAAGCAACACATTACATTTAAAAATCTAGAACTTCAACTCATGTATCAGTGAAACACAAGAGATGTTTTCATTGGTTCAGCTTATTTCTCATCCTTTAAATTTCTTTCCCACTCCTCTTACACAATGTCTAAAGGACTCATGGTAAGTAAAGATATGATTACTGCTTGTCTAAAGGAAATTCTATTATATCAAATTCTAAGGGATAGTTCAAATTATCTTGTTCAACAAAATTTTGTTGTAGAAGATATGTATTAAGTATCATTAAGCCATTCACTAGGGCTGGAAATAGATGCACTATACAGAAATTTTCATTGCGACATTGCGAATCTTTTGAAATAAGATTTAATGAGTAAATAATTTAGGGAGAAGATAAGCTGGGGGAAGTGACTGTGTGATGTGTATACTTGCACCGCTGAATTAATTCCTTAATTCATCAAGTATTTATTGGGTGTCTGTGCTGTGCCTAGCACGAGGCTATGTTATGGAAAAACAATCCTTTTCTCAGCAAAGCACTTTGGTTTGGTTATGGGCACTCTGTAGAAGGCAAGGAAATAAGCACAGAAAAAGGTTTTCGTTGCTTGCTCAAAGGTCACACGTGCATAGCCAATGCCAGAAAGAGAAGCCTGTTTTCCCAGCAAGGCTTCTCCAGGGCACTTAGGGTGGAGGGAGGATAAATCTGCAGCTGGGGCTGAGCTTGAGGCCATAGCTGGGGTCAGAGGTCCACCTTATGAAAGCAGAAACTCTCTCTGGCTTGTAAGGAAATCAAACCATTAGGGGATCTTTTACTTTGTGTAGGATAAAACCGAACACAGGGGATCAGGGTTGTCATTGGCTCAACAAAGGGACACAATCTTTATGGTAGAAGCAGCACCAACGAGGGGTCCGGAAATCTGAGTTCCTATCCTGTCTGGGCCACTGACTCTCTTGGGTCACTCTGCCTCTCTGTAATGGTACCTCTGTGGGCAGCCACGGGGTCCCCAACTGTAAAACCAATGGATTGGACCGCTGCAGTGATTCTTACCCTTGGTTGTATGTTGCAGTTACCTGGGGAGCTATAAAAAAAAATTGATAGCCTGACCCCAATCCCAGAGATTCTGATGACATTTAGGTGGGGTAAGCCCTCCAGCACTGGGAGTTCTAAAAATCTCACCAAATAATTCTACTGTGCAGCAGCCAAGTTGGAAAACCACTGGGCTAGGAGGTCTGGGGGGCCTCTTTCAGCCCCAGTAGGCCATAACTTGACAATGGAAGACAGTAGTTCTCAAACATTCACATGAATAAGGATCACCTGGGAAGCCTATTTAAAAAATAACATTTCTCACCATATGATATCCCTTATACATGGACTCTAAAGTACGATGCAAATGAACATATCTGCAAAACAGAAACAGACTCCCAGACATAGAAAAGAGACTTGTGATTTTCAGTGGGGTTGGGGGCAGGGAAGGATTGGGAGTTTGGGATTAGCAGATACAAACTACAGGATGGATAAACAGCAGGGTCCTATTGTAGAGCACAGAGAACTATATTCATTACCCTGTGATAAACCATAATGGAAACAGAATATGAAAATGAATATATATATACATAAAACTGAATCAGAAATTAACAGAAGAAATTAACACAACAGAAATTAACACAACATTGTAAATCAACTATACGTCAATAAAAAAGAAGAAGGAAAAGAAAGAAAAATAGAAGCCAAGGTTGGGTTCCTTTTGTGGGGAGGGAGCATGCAGAAGAGGGGCTGGCAGGGCTCTGTTTCTTGCTCTGGGTGGCAGCTACAAGGGTGTTTACTTTCTTGTTACTCATTAAGCTATATATTTATGGTTTGTGCACTTTCATGAATGTGTGTTATATTTCACAATAAAAACAGTTTCTAAAACTGTAAAAAAATATATATAAATATAAAAAGTTAGCCTCCCTGAAAAGAGAAAATGGGTGAGAAAATTCTCCATATCCTGGAAATGACAGTACCAATGGGACTCTGACAGGTAGCACTCTTTCTAAGCTCCTGCCAGCACTGTGCTATATACGCTGGGGGCACAGAGAACAGCAATCCCCATAGGATGCCTGCCCTTAGCAAGTACACGGTCCACTTCCAGGATTTTATCCCCAGGACATCATTCAGCAGAAGCACGAAGATGATCCCTGCAGGGAGATTTGTAACAACAACAAGACTGGAAAACACCCAGTTATTTACAAAAACAGTAGGGTTTTCTCAACATTTTGATTAGAAAGACTATCCAGCCTACGCACACCTATACCCTGGCAGGGTCAGCCTGTTCCCTATGGACGTGGTGGTTGGTTTAGGGGGAGGCTGGTGAGCCTGCCCCAAGGGGGTGGGGGCTCGGAGGCTCAACAAAGGGGTGTGTGATGTGATGGTGATGGGTCACAAAGGGCTTGCGGTATAAATACGGTCGGGCCAAGAGACTCTGGCAGAATCCTGCAGGGAGATGACGAGGTGCTTTCATTCCGCCCCCCCCCCCCTCCGAGACTCAATTTGTGGCTGGTGGCTCTGTCTTGAACGAAGAGAGCCATGAGTAGTGAGCGTTTACATCATTACACGGCCAATAGCTACTGTTCAGTGGGGGTGTCGAGGACCTCCATGGGGGTCCTGCAACGACAACTGTAAGAGGGAGGAGAGTATGACACAGAGAATCCTAAAGATGCTACCAGAAAACTAGTAGAGCTAATCAATGAATTTGGTAAAGTAGTAGGATACAAAATTAATGCAAAGAAATCTCTGGCATTTCTGTACACTAATGATGAAAAATCTGAAAGTGAAATCAAGAAAACACTCCCATTTACCATTGCAACAAGAAGAATAAAATATCTAGGAATAGACCTACCTAAGGAGACAAAAGACCTGTATGCAGAAAATTATAAGACAGTGATGAAAGAAATTAAAGACGATACAAATAGATGGAGAGATATACCATGTTCCTGGGTTGGAAGAATCAATATTGTGAAAATGGCTCTACTACCCAAAGCAATCTGCAGATTCAATGCAATCCCTATCAAACTACCACTGGCATTTTTCAAAGAACTAGAAGAAAAAATTTCAAAATTTGTTTGGAAAAACAGAAGACCCCCGAATAGCCAAAGCAATCTTTTTTTTTTTTTTTTTTTTCTTCAGTATGTGGGCCTCTCACTGTCATAGCCTCTCCCATTTCGGAGCACAGACTCCGGATGTGCAGGCTCAAAGGCCATGGCTCACGGGCCCAGCCGCTCCGTGGCATGTGGCATCCTCCCGGACCAGGGCACGAACCTGTGTCTCCTGCATCAGCAGGCAGACTCTCAAACACTGCGCCACCAGGGAAGCCCCCAAAGCAATCTTGAGAATGAACAATGGAGCTGCAGCCATCAGGCTCCCTGACTTCAGACTATACTACAAAGCTACAGTAATCAAGACAGTGTGGTACTAGCACAAAAACAGAAAGATAGATCAATGGAACAGGATAGAAAGCCCAGAGATAAACCCTCGCACATATGGTCAACTTATCTTTGATAAAGGAGGCAGGAATGTACAGTGGAGAAAGGACAGCCTCTTCAATAAGTGGTGCTGGGAAAACTGGACAGGGACATGTAAAAGTATGAGATTAGATCATTCCCTAACAGCATACACAAAAATAAGCTCAATATGGATTAAAGACCTAAATGTAAGGCCAGAAACTATCAAACTCTTAGAAGAAAACATAGGCAGAACACTCTATGACATAAATCACAGCAAGATCCTTTTGGACCCACCTCCTAGAGAAATGGAAATAAAAACAAAAATAAACAAATGGGACCTAATGAAACTTCAAAGCTTTTGCACAGCAAAGGAAACCATAAACAAGACCAAAAGACAACCCTCAGAATGGGAGAAAATATTTGCAAATGAAGCAACTGACCAAGGATTAATCTCCAAAATTTATAAGCAGCTCATGCAGCTCAACAGCAAAAAAACAAACAACCCAATCCAAAAATGGACAGAAGACCTAAATAGACATTTCTCCAAAGAAGATATACAGACTGCCAACAAACACATGAAAGAATGCTCAACATCATTAATCATTAGAGAAATGCAAATCAAAACTACAATGAGATATCATCTCACACCAGTCAGAATGGCCATCATCAAAAAATCTGGAAACAATAAATGCTGGAGAGGGTGTGGAGAAAAGGGAACACTCTTGCACTGCTGGTGGGAATGTGAATTGGTACAGCCACTACGGAGAACGGTATGGAGGTTCCTTAAAAAACTACAAATAGAACTAGCATATGACCCCACAATCCCACTACTAGGCATATACCCTGAGAAAACCATAATTCCAATAGAGACATGTACCAAAATGTCCATTGCAGCTCTATTCACAATAGCCCAGAGATGGAAACAACCTAAGTGTCCATCATTGGATGAATGGATAAAGAAGATGTGGCACTTATACACAATGGAATATTACTCAGCCATAAAAAGAAACGAAATTGAGCTATTTGTAATGAGGTGGATAGACCTAGAGTCTGTCATACAGAGTGAAGTAAGTCAGAAAGAGAAAGACAAATACCGTATGGTAACACATATATATATATATATGGAATTTAAGAAAAAAAAATGTCATGAAGAACCTAGGGGTAAAACAGGAATAAAGACACAGACCTACTTGAGAATGGACTTGAGGATATGGGGAGGGGGAAGGGTAAGCTGTGACAAAGTGAGAGAGAGGCATGGACATATATACACTACCAAACGTAAGGTAGATAGATAGTGGGAAGCAGCCGCATAGCACAGGGAGATCAGCTCGGTGCTTTGTGACCGCCTGGAGGGGTGGGATAGGGAGGGTGGGAGGGAGGGAGACGCAAGAGGGAAGGGATATGGGAACAGATGTATATGTAAGACTGATTCACTTTGTTATAAAGCAGAAACTAATTTTAAAAATTAATTAATTAATTTTTTAAAAAAGAAAGAGAAAAACAAATACCGTATGCTAACACATATATATGGAATCAAAAAAAAAAGGTTCTGAAGAACCTAGGGAAAGGATAGGAATAAAGACGCAGAGGTAGAGAATGGACCTGAGGACACGGGGAGGGGGAAGGGTAAGCTGGGACGAAGTGAGAGAGTGGCATGGACATATATACACTACCAAATGTAAAATAGATAGCTAGTCGGAAGCAGCTGCATAGCACAGGGAGATCAGCTCGGTGCTTTGTGTCCACCTAGAGGGATGGGATATGGAGGGTGGGAGGGACACGCAAGAGGGAGGAGATATGGGGATATATGTATATGTATGGCTGATTCACTTTGTTATAAAGCAGAAACTAACACACCATTGTAGAGCAATTTTCCTCTAATAAAGATATTTAAAAAAAAAAAAACCTTAGAATTATCTAGTCTTTTCCACCAAGAATAGACATTCACACTGATGTATGTCATTTCCCTTCCCACAGTCATGTCTCCCATTTATAATTGTTAAATATGCCAGGTTCACAAAGTTTCCCCATTTGGGTGCCCTATTTGAATTTGTGTATAAATACTCACTCCTCCAAATGTTCTATATGAATACACAAAATATCCGTTTCAGCACAGAGTGCATAAATTCAGGGCTGGAGGCGTGTGGCATACTGCAGAATGGCACTAATTCAGGAGTCAGCTTGTAGAGGTATGGATAGGGCTTAGCTGTATGCTTGCCATGGAACCTTGGGGACCTCAGTTTTAACTCTCTGAACCTGTTTCCTGATCGCCAAATTGGAGAATACTAGACTTCTCATATTCCTCTCATAGATAACTGAAATCATGGATAATACTTTTTAAAACTACTCATTGACCTTCACTTTGAGAACAAAGGAAAGAACTATAATCAAAGCCAGATGCTTAAAGAAATTACAAGGTAACTTGGAGATACGTGAAATGGACTACAGTTCCAATATTTCCATCAACTTGCTCAAATTTCTTCTCTAGGATGCAGGAACTCTATCAGTAAAATGAGAGACTGAATGGTGTTTTATGTGTCCTTCAATTTTGTTTCTGAGTGACTGAATCTCTGCAGCATTATTAAGAGTACTGTCATTGTAGCTTGAACTTAAGTACCGTCATATGAGCACCTGAATTAAGCCTTTGGCTGCCTTCAGAGCCAGGATTCAGCCCCTGTAGTGTGGAACATGGGATTACAATCTAGAGCAGTAAAATCTGGTATACATAATAACTAAAAGCAATGTGGGACTGTCAATTGGGTCCTAGAACAACAAAAATATAGTTAGTGAAAAAAATTGGTGAAATATGAATAAAGTCCATAATTGGTTATTAATAATGTTCCAATGGTAATTTTTTGGTTTGATAGATATACTATATTATTAGGTAAAATGTTAACATTAAAAGAAAATGGATGAAGTGTACATGGAAACTTTCTGTACTATCTCTGCAGCTCTTCTGTAAGTCTAAATTTAGTTCAAAAGAAAAAGAAAAAACGCTATATTTCACAGGAATCACCTCAGGTGCATGTTGAAAAATGAAAATTTCTCCAATTTCAGAGACATGAAAATTATAGTCCTGGAGCAGGTCCCAGGAATCTGCATTCTAACTGGCACACAAGGAGATTCTGATGCAGATTTCTCAGGGATCGTACTTGGAGAAACTCTGATCTGAAAGAAACACTGGTCCAGAGTAAAGTAAGTGATTAGTAGAGATTAGTAAATGGAGAATACAACCTGCGGTATAAAAAGGCTCTTGTGTGAGATCTTGATTTTTTTCCCCTCTTTTTTAACAGATTTTACTAAAGATCTTTAAAGAGCAACCTGCAGACTCCAGATCCGACTGCCAAGGAGACCCTGTTATGCCGTGTGTACTCTCTGGGGCATAGCTGGCAGCTCTGGCTTCCCACCGTTCTGTTCTGAGACAGAGGTGGTGGGCAGTGTCTCATCTCTGGGTTCCATAATGCTCATATGGTCAGGCAGGGGCTTCTTAAGGCCAATCATACCACTTGGGTCCCAGGGCAACATGATCTCCACTTTGATGCCCAGTGCACACTGTCTGAGTGTCACATGGCACATACTGGTATCGACATAGTAGTTAACAGGGTCCCCAATGTGGATCATCAGGCCATCCACAACCTTCATGGATTTAGCCGTCTATTCACAGAAATTCCCAGACAGTGTGACCTCACAGGCTTTGGCCCCACTCTCCATGATGAACCAAGCACACCATAGCAGGCCCTCCACACAGCAAGTCCTCCTAGGAGTTTATAATGCAGAGACTTTGTCTGGACAGTGGCATGCAGACCTCCCGTGGCCGCCATTTTAGGATGCCTCCACCAACTGATGTATCGATATAAGTTTAGGCAAGTTATTAAACTTCTGCTCCTCAGATTCCTCATTTATAAAGGAAGAAGTTGTATCTATGGAATTCTAATGGTTATCCCTGCATAGTACCTAAAAGGAAAAGTCCACAATGGTAAAGAGTTGTCTCTAAAACCTTCTGTTGGCAGCCACAGATCTCTCCCGGCACCTCTGAAGAATCCTTCTTCTTACAGCACTGAACAGGGCAAAGGCTTTTGCAGCACTGTTCCCATGCATGCAAGTGTCTGGCCCTGCAGTGAGTTAAACACAGTTACAAAGGAGATACAACCGTGTTGAAGAAACACAGTCACTGTGACAAGGTCAGCAGCAGGGGACATTAGGTTTTGAATTTGCTTTATTGAATCGAGAAGCAGACGCTGTCGTTCCGACAGCATGCCCTTTTGCTTTGTGAAATAGAAATCTTCATTTCCATCTGTGAAGACTCTGGGGAAAGTAAATGAGGTCTCTGGCCCCAGGCCTTTCATTAGAGAACAGTTTTGTACCAGATGAGGCCACAGACTCAGAACTACCATGTCTCTACAGAGACCCTGCCCAGGAGATGAAGAAAGATGGATTTAAGTCAGCTCAGAGCAACTGAATTTAGAAATGGTGCTGACTAGAGTCTTGGGATCGCCCCTGGCTTCTTGCTGGACTGCCATCTCTGCTATGTATGTGTGCACACACACATTAGCATCAGTATAAATTTCCCAAATCAGAGGGGAATAAGGTATATATCCAAGCAAAAATTCCTATTGGGCAGGGAATATGCCAACCTCACCTCATTCCAGGTATGTTGACCTGACTCAACAGTTTAGGTAGATGAATAATTGTAATGGTATCTATGAATCAACTCTAAGCTTTGTTTTCCCATAAAGAGAGGATACCAGAAGAACATATGACACTAACATTTTCTGAGTGCAAAAAATGTTACTTGTTATTATAGAATATGATTGTACAGCATACTTAACTTCATTTACCCTTGGTTTCCTCATTTCCGAAAAGAGCTAATAACACCTACAAATTTTATTTGAATCTTAATAACTCTATGGGGTTTTATTTATGTTAAATTATCTACATATATATGGAAAAGGAATGTGAGCTTAAACATCTAAATTTCTCACTTTAGACATTAAGCATAGTTAAGTGCAAGAGCTGACATTTGAATCCAGATCCAACGACTTGAAAGCCCACACGTCTATTAGGATGACTCCAGGGAAAAAAATCTGTTAACTCTAGTCTTTTCATGAAAGCTAAAATGAATTTATGTCTCTAAAGCATAAAAAGAAGGGAAAATTGGGTATGGAGGATGGTATCTCTCTTTCATATCTGGTTTGTCAGTGTGATAGTTTGTGAGTAAGTGTGGTTTCCTAAGAAAGAAATGTATTTGCTAAGTAGAAACAGTTCCCAGGACATCTGGAAACTAGAGCTATCCCAAGGTGAAGTATAATGAACTGAAAGGATTTCTATTTATTCCACATATGCTGGTCTTCTGGATTAAGAATTAGAGATGACAAAGTGGGAAGAATTAAGCAGAGTGAATAAACTGCAGGACAGTGGTATAGCTGAATCAGGAGTCTTGGTTTTCCTTTAGGTTTGTTCTGTTTTATTTTGGGTTTATGTCAGGGAAAGAGCGTGTTATTTGTTTTGCCAGGACCACTGCTTATTATTGTGCAAGTTTTGTGTCTCCTAACTCTAGAGGGCACATTCCTAATCCCTATATATATGTTGAGGTATTACGGTAATTTTCAGGCAGGTGACAATAAAATAACTTGAGAAAGTCTACATTGAAAATATTTCCTCAAGTTACTTTATTGTCACCTGCCCTGAAATTACTATATCACCATACTATTATTTGTGATGATACATTTTTAAATGCAGACATTTCTTGATTTCAAGCTATATTACAAAGCTATAGTAATCAAAGCAATATGGTCCAAGCATAGAAACACACACATAGATCATTGGCTCAGAATAGAGAGCCCAGACATAAATCCATGCATACACGGTCAATTAACTTTTGACAATGGTGCCAAGAACACACAGTAGGAAAAGGATAGTTTCTTCAATAAATGCTGTTGAGAAAACAGGC
This sequence comes from Mesoplodon mirus, assembly GCF_964341445.2. NCBI lineage: Eukaryota > Metazoa > Chordata > Mammalia > Artiodactyla > Ziphiidae > Mesoplodon > Mesoplodon mirus. Next base: position 47,021 of record NW_028294652.1, read on the forward strand.
AAAGAAATAAAACTGGACACTTTACTTTATACCACTTACAAAATTTAACTCAAAATGGATCAAAGACTCAAATGTAAGACCTGAAACCGTAAAACTTCTAGAAGAAAACAGAATAAAAGGTTCCTTGGCAATGAGTTCTTGGATAAGACACCAGTAGCATAGGCAACAGTTAAAATAAACAAAAGAGACTATATCAAATTAAAAAGCTTCAGCACAGCAAAGTAAACAATAAATCAAAAAGGCCACCTACAGAATGGGAGAATATACTCGCAAACCATGTATCTAAAAGCGTTTAATATCCAAAATATATAAAGAACTCACACAACTCAATAGCAAAAACAAACAATTGAAAAAATGGGCAAAGAGACATTTTTCCAAAGACATTCCAATGGCCAATAGGTATATGAAAAGGTGCTCAACATCACTAATCAGCAGGGAAATGCACCTCAAAAGCATAAGTTATCACCTCACACCTGTTAAGATGACTACCAAATAGACAAGACATACCAAATATTGGTGAAGATATGGAGAAAAGGAGACCTTACACACTGCTGGTACTAATGTAAATTGGTACAGCCGTTACAGAAAACAGTATGGCTGTTCCTCAAAAAATTAAAAATAGAACTACCATATGATCCATAAATCTTACTCCTGGGTATATATATGAAGAAAGTGAAATCCGTATCTTAAAGAGATATCTGCACATCCATGTTCATTGCAGCATTATTCATAATAGCTTAGATACAAAAAATAACCTAAATGTCCTCCAAAAAATGAATAAAGAAGATATGAGATGTATATATACAGACAGTACCCAACTTGCGATGGTTCAACTTAGATTTTGCAACTTTACAATGTGTGTGAAAGCAATATGCATTCACTGGAAGAAGTACTTCAGACTTTGCATTTGAACTTTTCCTGGGCTAGCGCTGTAGGATACTCTCTTGTGATACTGGGCAGGGGCAGCAGTCAGCAACAGGATCACAAGAGTAAACACCCAATATATTTACAACAATGTTGTATCCTCACAACGATTCTGTTTTCCACTTTCAGTACAGTATTCAATGAACTACATGTGATATGCAACACTTTATTACAGAATAGGTTTTGTGTTACATGACTTTGCCCCACTGTAGGCTAGTGTAAGTGTTCTGAGCAAAGTAAGGTTAGGTTAGGCTAGGCTAAGCTGCGATGTTTGATAGGTTAGTTGTATCAAAAGCATTTCCACTTATGACACTTTCAGTTGATGATGGGTTTATCAGAATGTAAACCAATCATAAGTGGAGGAAGACCTGTATATATGTGTATATAATATATAATTCTATATATATATGGTATATATAATATGCTATAGCTTATCTTATACCTTGTTATCTTATATGTTATATATCTTATATATCCTATATATTTTATATCTTATGTATGTAATGGAGTATTATTCAACCACAAAAAAAGTAAATTCTGTCATTTGAAACATGGATGGATCTAGCACACATTATGCTAAGTGAAATAAACCAAACAGAGAAAGACAAATATCTTATGACATCACTTACATGTGGAATCTTAAAACAAAAAAAGAAAAGAAAAAAAAGCCAATTTCGTAGAAACACAGAATACAATGGTTGCCAGGGACTCTGGAAGAGGAAGAAATGTGGTGATGTAGGTCAAAGGGTACAAACTTTCAGTTATAAGAATAAGTTCTGAGGATCTAATGTACAACATAGTGAGTACAGTTAATAATATGGTATTTTATACTTGAAAGTTGATGAGAGTATATTTGAAGCATTCTTAACACACACACACACACACACACACAGAGTTAATGGATGCATTAATTATCTTAATCTTGGTAATCATTCCACAATGTATATCAAATCATCACATTGTATACTTTAAATATATACAAGTATATTTGTAAATTATTCTTCACTAAAGTTGGAAAAATATTCACCATCAGATGGTATCGGGGTTATGCTTTGCCTTAGAATCACAAAGGAAGGAAAAGAATCATCTGAAGTTTGTCTTAAGTCACAGCATAAAATCCAGTGTCTTTGTAGGCAAGATTCCAAAACAGGAAAAAATCTAGTGATCAACAGGGAAACGATGAAGTACTCAGCAATTGTGGCACTTACCGTTCTTGCTTCCCCACCCCCATCATCTTCCATCTCACTTGAGTTCCACACACACTTAGAAAGTGTATTTATATAAAATGAAAACCTGAACACATAGATGCTTTGCCTAAGACCCTTCACTGGATACCTACTGACTTTCCAAACTCATCTCTCATTTGAGCACCACACCGGCTTAGACACACTCACTCCTGGCCTTTTCTTTTAAGCTTCAGAAAATCCAAATCTATGGGTAATTCTTTACACATACCTCTGTACCTCTGCTCATGTTATTTCCTCCTGATAAAATATACTTTAACCCCAACTTTTTCTCTCTGATAATTCTTCACCTAGCTTTACTTTTACTTTGGAACTTATCTCAGACATCACCTTTTCCAGGAAGACTTCTGCAAGCATCATTTTTGGCAGACTAGGTTAGAGGACTCATATCCTGTACTCCCATAGTACCCAGGCAAACTAGAGCCCAAGTTCAGTGTGGCACTTGCTTTAGTAAATAAAGTTTAACTGAAAGACAGCCATGCTCATTCATATACTTTTTGTCTATACATATTGTCCATGTGTTTCTGCACTACAACAGCAGAATCGAGTGGTTGTGACACAGACCATACGGCCTGAAAAGCCTGAAGTATTTACTATGTGATGCTTTGCAGAAAAAGTCTGTCAGCCTCTATCATGGAGGAAAGTAACTATTTCACTCACTTTTGCATCCCATCACAGTATCAAGAGCTTTTCATAGTGTAGGAGTTTGATATGTGTTAAATAAATGTTGTCAAATTAATAAAGTTAATTCTGAAATTGCTCAGGCTATTCCATTAATTAATGATCTACCAATAAAAACCGAGTCAAATGACTTGAGTCAAATCATGAGGTTGAAACATTTCATGTAACTCTAATGACAGAAGGGCTAAAACGTAGGCATTTTAGCAGTTTCTCCTCAGGAAATCAATTTTGAACATTATTTTTAATGACATTAAGCACCTTCTAACAATTAGTTAGGTAGGTTTGTTCTCTCTCTCTCTCCCTCTCTTCCTCCCTCTCTATTAGAACAGGATTTTACTTAGGTGCAAGACTTTTACTTGATTTTATGGTAAAGAGATGAATGTATAATAGCTATTTTATTTTATTCATAACTGTATTCAAAACAACTGGATTTCCCCTAGATTGTCTTAATAGGAATGATCCAGAGGGAAAGTTAATTGATTTTATGTAATCACTGAGTCAACAAATAGTTTCTGTGTAACAATGGGTGATATACACATCATTCTCCTAAGCACTGCAGGTCATACAACTCTGGGTAAGATACTGTATCCTACTATCATAAAGACTCTCAACCAGTGATGAAACTGATTCATACATAAAAGGCCATGATGCTTAAAAAACATACCTCAGCAAAAATGGGCCTCAGCAAACAAAAGATCATATGGCTGATGGGAGGCTCTGGTTCTGAGTAAGAAAGTAATCACACACTATCTTTCCCACTAAATGTGGCTAGAAAATCTGGGGAAAATGCACGCAGCAGCTATTTTTTTAACAGCTTTATTGAGGTATCACTGATATACAAAAACGCTGCACATATTTAAGTCCATAATTAAATGAGTTTGAATACAAAGCACACACCCATGAAACCATCTCCATAATCAAAGTAACAGACACATCCATTACATCATAAAGTTTGTATCTCACCTCATTTTTTTGGAGCACTTCACACGAGATCTACCCTTTTAACACATTTTAAGTGGACAACACAGTATATTGTTAAATATAGGTGCTCTGTTGTACAGCAGGTCTCAAGAACTTATTCATCTTGCATAACTGAAACTTTATACCAATTGAACATCTCTCCCTTTCCCCTGCTCCCCAACCCTTGGTGAGCACTGCTCTATTCTCTGTTTCATGCAGCAGTTACTGAAGACTCTAACAAGTAAATAGTAGAAGACGACCAGGATTTCAAGTACCACCCAACTGAAAGTAAAACCGCCACATTCCTTTTCCTCCTGCATTATCCCCATACCTAAAATCAACACAGCTCAAAACTAGGAAGTGGGAACTAATTGGACAAAGAGAGATCCGAGAGAAGACTACTAGGAATGACTTAAGGAGTGGGAAAGGAGAGTAGAAAGCTACTGTTTTTTTCTCCTTTTTTTCCATTCTCTGTTCTCTTGTGCCCTGGCCCCCAAACAACCTCATTGCAGCAGGGCAATAACAGGAGCCACAGGATCCAAAACTCTGAGGGAAGGTAATCTTCCCTGGTTAAAGGAGCTGCAGTAGTAACATTGGGTGACTTTTTTTCCCCTCTATTCTCCCACTGCCTGGCCCTGGACTTTGATGCTTTTGTGTGAAATACATGGCAGAGAAGGATAACTAGAGTTTCAGCTTTCTGGCCAGGTGACTGAGAAGGAAACCCTTGGAAAACAGGAAATATGGGGGAGATTATAGATAGCAAAAAGCTCAGAAAGAGACCCCTTATGGTTGTTTATGAACTCCTGGGCTCAGCACAGGATGAACATGGATGGATCTGACCCTAAACAGCATACAAAGACTCTGAGAACTAAATTATAGTGGGATAGACCACTGTTCAAATCCCCCAGTAGGTGGTACACATGAAGGACAGATCCAAGTAACATTGCAGAGGCTTTGACCACACAACTGATGCTGAGACTACTGTCCATATAAAGCTGCTCAGGACTTGTGGCCTAAACCCAAGTAGACTGAACATATGCTAAAACAAAAATGCTGAAATTCTCTTTAGGACTTAAATAAGAAGTAGACTCAGAAAATAAAATTCAAAAAGTCTAGGATACAAGCCAAAATTACATGGCATTTAAAGAATCAGGAAAACCTCATTTCCCATGGAAAAAGACAATTAAGAGACACCTATCCCAGATGACACGGAAATTGAAACTGTCGGGCAAATTTTAAAATAACTCCAAGTAATTGTGAACACTCTTGAAATGACTGGAAAGTTTAAAAGTCTCAGAAAAAGAAGACGTAAAGAAGAACTAAATGGAAATGTTAACTAGAACTGAAAAATAGAATAACTAAGGTATCATTAAACTCACTAAATGGGCAGATAGCAGAACGGAGATGACAGAAGAAACAGTTTGAAAATGTAAAGATAGCTCAATAGAAATGATCCAATGTGAAAAATAGAGAAAAATGACTGGCAAAAAGTTAAGAGAGCCTCAGTTACTTGTGGAACAATTCCAAAAAGCCTAATATTCATGTCAACAAAGGACCAGTATAAGATGAGAAAAGGTACAGCATAGTAACAATATTTGAAGAAATAATGACTGAAAAATTCCTAAATTTGAGGAAAAACATACACCTACGAATTCAATAATCTCAGAAAACCCAGAAAAGGATAAACATGAAGAAATCCAGGCCAGGACAAATCACAATCAAACTACTGGAAACTAAACACAAAGAAAAATATGGAAAGCAAACTGAGTAAAATTACGCATTACTTATAGATGAACAAAAATTCAAATGGCTGCATGGTTCTCATTAGAAACCATGGAGCCAAGAAGAAAGCAGAACAGTATATTTCACGTGCTAAAAGAAAACAACTGCAAAACCTGGATTCTATCTTCAGAAAAAAATATTCTCCATGAACAAAAATAAAGACATTCTCAGATGAAATAAAATTAAGAAAACTGTTGCTCTAAAATAATTGCTAAAGGAAGATCTTCAGACAGAAGGGGAATTATACAAGAAGGAAGCTTGGAATACCAGGAATGAACAGAGAGCAAGAGAAGTGGAAAATTATGATAAATATATCATATTACTCTTCCATGGGCTCTTTATGTGTCTTCAATCCACTTTATTTTTTATGAAAGTATAGTTGATGTACAATGTTATTAGTTTCAGGTATACAAAATAGTTATTTGACAATCAAATACATTGTGAAATGAGCACACTAAGTCTAGTAGCCATCTGTCAGCATACACAGAAGTATCATTGACTATATTCCTTATGCTATGACTATATTACACCCCTGGTAACTTATTTATTTTATAACTCAAAGTTTGTACCTTTGGGCCTCCCTGGTGGCGCAGTGGTTGAGAGTCCGCCTGCCGATGCAGGGGATACGGGTTCGTGCCCCGGTCTGGGAGGATCCCATATGCCGCGGAGCGGCTGGGCCCGTGAGCCATGGCCGCTGGGCCTGCGCATCCGGAGCCTGTGCTCCGCAACGGGAGAGGCCACAACAGTGAGAGGCCCGCATACCGCAAAAAAAAAAAAAAAAAAAAAAAAAAAAAAAAAAAAAGTTTGTACCTTTTAATTCTCTTCACCTATTTTGCCAACCCTACTTCACTTCACCCCTCTGGCAGCCACTAGTTTACTCTGTGAATCTATGAGTCTGTTCCTGCTCTGTTTGGTTTGCTTTGTTTTGTTTTTCAGATTCCATTATAATTGAGATCATATTTGTCTTTCTCTGTCTGATTTATTTCACTTAGCATAATACCCTCTAGTGTCAGCAATTACATTTCCAGGTATTTCCCCAAAGAAAACAAAACCATTAGTTCAGAAAGATATATTCACCCTTATGTTCACTTCAGTGTTATTTACTGCAGTCAAGATATGTAAGCAGCACAAGCCTTTTAGATAGCCTCATACACCAGAGAGCAGAAAGCATAAGCAAGAAGAACTACAATCCTGCAGCCTGTAGAACAAAAACCACATTCACAGAAAGATAGACAAGATGAAAAGGCAGAGGGCTATGTACCAGATGAAGGAACAAGATAAAACACCAGAAAAACAATTACATGAAGTGGAGATAGGCAACCTTCCAGAAAAAGAATTCAGAATAATGATAGTGAAGATTATCAAGGACCTCGGAAAAAGAATGGAGGAAAAGATTGAGAAGATGCAAGAAATGTTTAACAAAGATCTAGAAGAATTAAAGAATGAACAGACAGAGATGAACAACACAATAACTGAAATGAAAAATACACTAGAAAGAATCAATAGCAGAATAACTGAGGCAGAAGAACGGATAAGTGACCTGGAAGACAGAATGGTGGAATTCACTGCTGCGGAAGAGAAAAATGAAAAAAGAATGAAAAGAAATGAAGACAGCCTAAGAGACCTCTGGGAAAACATTAAACACAACAACATTTGCATTACAGGGGTCCCAGAATGAGAAGAGAGGGAGGAAGGACCCGAGAAAATATTTGAAGAGATTATAGTCGAAAACTTCCACAACATGGGAGAGAAAATAGCCACACAAGTCCAGGAAGTGCAGAGAGTCCCATCCAGGAAAAAACCAAGGAGAAACACGCTGAGAAACACAGTAATCAAGTTGGCAAAAATTAAAGACAAAGAAATATTATTGAAAGCAGCAAGGGAAAAATGACAAATACCATACAAGGGAACTCCCATAAGGTTAACAGCTGATTTCTCAGCAGAAACTCTACAGGCCAGAAGGGAGTGGCAGGACATACTGAAAGTGATGAAAGGGAAGAACCTACAACCAAGATTACTCTACAGGGCAAGGATCTCATTCAGATTCGATGGAGAAAACAAAAGCTTTACAGACAAGCAAAAGCTAAGAGACTTCAGCACCACCAAACCAGCTCTACAAGAAATGCTAAAGGGGCTTCTCTAACTGGGAAACACAAGAGAAGAAAAGGACCTACAAAAACAAAAACAAAACAATTAAGTAAATGGTAATAGGAACATACATATGGATAATTACTTAAATGTGAATGGATTAAATGCTCCCACCAAAAGACATAGGCTTGCTGAATGGATACAAAACAAGACCCATATATATGCTTTCTACAAGAGACCCACTTCAGACCTAGGGACACATTCACACTGAAAGTGAGGGGATGGAAAAAGATATCCCATGCAAATGGAAATCAAAAGAAAGCTGGAGTAGCAATACTCATATCAGATAAAATAGACTTTAAAATAAAGAATGTTACAAGAGACATGGAAGGACACTACATAATGATCAAGGGATCAATCCAAGAAGAAGATGTAACAATTATAAATATATATGCACCCAACACAGGAGCACCTACATACATACGACAACTGCCAACAGCTCTAAAAGAGGAAATCGACAGTAACACAATAATAGTGGGGGGACGTTAACACATCACTTACACCGATGGACAAATCATCCAAACAGAAAATTACTAAGGAAACACAAGCTTTACATGACACAGTAGACCAGATAGAGTTAACTGATATTTATAGGACATTCCATCCAAAAACCACATATTACACTTTCTTCTCAAGTGCACATGGCACGTTCTCCAGGATGTATCACATTTGGGTCACAAATCAAGCCTTGGTAAATTTAAGAATATGGAAATCATATCAGGCATCTTTTCTGACAACAACGCTATGAGATTAGAAATCACTTACGGTGAAAAAAACGTAAAGAGCACAAACACATAGAGGCTAAACAATACGTTACTAAATAAATAAGAGATCACTGAAGAAATCAAAGAGGAAATCAAAAAATACCTAGAGACAAATGACAGTTCAAACACGACGATCCAAAACCTATGGGATGTAGCAAAAGCAGTTCTAAGAGGAAAGTTTATAGCTATACAAGCCTACCTCAAGAAACAAGAAATATCTCAAATAAACAATCTAACGTTACACCTAAAGGAACTAGAGAAAGAAGAACACACAAAACCCAAAGTTAGCAGAAGGAAAGAAATCATAAAGATCAGAGCAGAAATAAATAAAATAGAAACAAAGAAAACAATAGCAAAGAACAATAAACCTAAAAGCTGGTTCTTTGAGAAGATAAACCAAATTCATAAATGATTACCACACTCCTCAAAAAAGAGGGAGAGGACTCAAATCAATAAAACTAGAAATGAGAAAGAAGTTATAACAGACACTGCAGAAATACAAAGCATCCTAAGAGATTACCACAAGCAACTCTATGCCAATAAAATGGACAACATGGAAGAAATGGACAAATTCTTAGAAAGGTATAACCTTCCAAGACTGAACCAGGAAGAAATAGAATATATGAACATACCAATCACAAGTAATGAAATTGAAACTGTGATTAAAAATCTTCCAACAAACCAAAGTCCAGGACTAGATGGCTTCACAGGTGAATTCCACCAAACATTTAGAGAACAGCTAACACCCATCCTTCTCAAACTCTTCCAAAAAACTGCAGAGGAAGGAACACTCCCAAACTCATTCTATGAGGCCACCATCACCCTGATACCAAAACCAGATAAAGATACTACAAAAAAAAAAGAAGAAAATTAAAGACCAATATCACTGATAAATATAGATGCAAAAATCCTCAACAAAATACTAGCAAACAGAATCTAAGAACATTAAAAGGATCATACACCATGATCAAGTGGGATTTATCCCAGGGATGCAAGGATACTTCAATATATGCAAATCAATCAATGTGATACAACATACTAACAAACTGAAGAAGAAAAACCATATGATCATCTCAATAGATGCAGAAAAAGCTTTTGACAAAATTCAACACCCATTTATGATAAAAACTCTCCAGAAAGTGGGCATAGAGGGAACCTACCTCAACATAATAAAGGCCATATATGACAAACCCACAGCAGACATCATTCTCAATGGTGAAAAACTGAAAGCATTTCCTCTAAGATCAGGAACAAGACAAGGATGTCCACTCTCACCACTATTATTCAACATAGTTTTGGAAGTCCTAGGCACATCAATCAGAGAAGAAAAATAAAAGGAATACAAATTGGAAAAGAAGAAGTAGAACTGTCACTGTTTGCAGATGACATGATACTATACATAGAGAATCCTAAAGATGCTACCACAAAGCTACTAGAGCTAATCAGTGAATTTGGTAAAGTTGCAAGATACAAAACTAATGCACAGAAATCTCTTGCATTCCTATACACTAATGATGAAAAATCTGAAAGAGAAATTAAGGAAACACTCCCATTTACCATTGCAACACAAAGTATAAAATATGTAGGAATAAACCTACCTAGGGAGACAAAAGACCTGTATGCAGAAAACTATAAGACACTGATGAAAGAAATTAAAGATGATACAAACAGATGGAGAGATAGACCATGTTCTCAAATTGGAAGAATCAACATTGTGAAAATGACTATACTACCCAAAGCAATCTACAGATTCAATGCAATCCATATGAAACTACCAATGGCATTTTTCACAGAAGTAGAACAAAAAATTTCACAATTTGTATGGAAACATAAAAGAGCCCAAATAGCCAAATCAATCTTGAGAATGAAATATGGAGCTGGAGGAATCAGTCTCCCTGACATCAGACTATACTACAAAGCTTCAGTAATCAAGACAGTATGGTACTGGCACAAAAACATAAACATAGACAAGTGGAATAGGATAGAAAGCCCAGAGATACACCCACGCACATATGCTCACCTTATCTTTGATAAAGGAGGCAAGAATATACAATGGAAGGAAAGACAGCCTCTTCAATAAGTGGTGCTGGGAAAACTGGACAGCTACATGTAAAAGAATGAAATTGGAATACTCCCTAACACCATACACAAAAATAAACTCAAAATGGATTAAAGACCTAAATGTAAGGCCAGACACTATCAAACTCTTAGAGGAAAGCATAGGAAGAATACTCTATGACATAAATCACAGCAAGATCCTTTTTGACCCACCTCCTAGAGAAATGGAAATAAAAACAAAAATAAACAAATGGGACCTAATGAAATTTAAAAGCTTTTGCAGAGCAAAGAAAACCATAAACAGGAATAAAAGACAACCCTCAGAATGGGAGAAAATATTTGCTAACAAAGCAAGTGACAAAGGATTAATCTCCAAAATTTACAAGCAGCTCATGCAGCTCAATATTAAAAAAACAAACAAAGCAATCTAACAGTGGGCAGATCTAAACAGACATTTCTCCAAAGAAGATATACAGATTGCCAACAAACACATAAAAGGATGCTCAGCATCATTAATCATTAGAGAAATGCAAATCAAAACTACAATGAGGTATCACCTCACACTACTCAGAATGGCCATCATCAAAAACTCTACAAACAAGAAATGCTGGAGAGGGTGTGGAGATAAGGGAACCCTCTTGCACTGTTGGTGGGAATGTAAATTGATACAGCCACTATGGAGAACAGTATGGAGGTTCCTTACAAAACTAAAAATAGAACTACCATATGACCCAGCAACTCACTGCTGAGCATATACCTGAGAAAACCATCATTCAAAAAGAGTCATGTACCACAATATTCATTATAGCACTATTTACAATAGCCTGGACATGGAAGCAACCCAAGTGTCCATGGACAGATAATGGATAAAGAAGATGTGGCACATATATACAATGGAATATTACTCAGCTATAAAAAGAAATGAAATTGAGTTATTTGTCATGAGGTGGATGGACCTAGAGTCACTCATACAGAGTGAAGTAAGTCAAAAAGAGAAAAACAAATACTGTATGCTAACACATATATATGGAATCCAAAAAAAAAAAAACATCGTTGTGATGAACCTACGTGCAGGACAGGAATAAAGATGCAGACGTAGAGAATGGACTTGAGGACACGGAGGGGGGAAGGGTAAGCTGGGACGAAGTGAGAGAGTGGCAATGGACATATATACACTACCAAATGTAAAATACATAGCTAGTGGGAATAAGCTGCATAGCACAGGGAGATCAGCTCGGTGCTTTGTGTCCACCTAGAGGAGTGGGATAGGGAGGGTGAGAGGGAGATGTAAGAGCAAGGGGATATGGTGATATATGTATTCGTACAGCTGATTCACTTTGTGATACAGCAGAAACCAACACACCATTGTAAAGCAATTACACTCCAATAGAGATGTTAAAAAAAAAAAAAGAAGATATGAAAAAGCAACTAAGGTGAGAGGACATTTAGACTATAAATGTCCACAGTTTGTGAGGACTATTCGAGTGTTTGGTTTGGATAAGGCCACTCTTGCCTGATCTAAATACTTCTCCAAAGACCTTGGGGCATTAGCTCCTGCCATGGTAAAGGCGACTCTTGTACTGGCATTGGCGAAAGCCAGGGTAGCAGCCCCACGAAGACAATCATCTTGCTCACTAACACCACCACATCATTCCCTAGCAACGTGCCCTAGCAACTGGGAAGTTTTCACTTTTGTTTGCCTGGTGGATGGTTAAGCAATCTCTCCCCAGGAACCGACTCGATAAAGTACACCTCAAGCTAAATTTGGACTTTTATCCCCTCATCTCCCCTTGTGAGGAACAATAGTTTAATTAAACTATCATTTATTTGGAGTACGTTATTTCTTTATTGGCTTGTAAAGACACTATTCTGTATACTACTAGCTTGTGAAATTATTGTAAGTCCCACAGTACACCTGTGTTAAATAAAATATCAGCACATTGTCACTGTCTCTGAGAATAATTTGCCACCCTCAAATCAGACAGACAACAAATATATGAAAAAGAAAAAAATGTAATATTGGGATAAAGGAACCACAATGTTTTTAGTGGAAATGAAACACTTGAGCCATTTTTATAAAAGCATTTCTTTCACTTTTGGTGGGATAATCAACCGGAATGGCAGTTATGAAAAGGCAATTTGGCAATCTTAAACAAAACGGCACTGAGAGTCTCTTGAACTCAGCAATTTCACTTCTAAGAACTCATTCTATAGAAACACTAAATGTTTTGCATATGTAAGTTCCATCAGTGTGCCTGCTTCTGCACCGTCTAAGGATAATCAGATTAGGCATGAAAGGCTTGATCCAGCAGCTCCATGGCATCAACCAAACCCCTCAATACTCTAATTACATAAGATAAAACAAAAATAAATATGTCAAATTCCTATTAATTTTAATGGCATCATTCCTGTTGCTTTTAGCGGCATCATCATCGTTTTCAATCATCTTCTCAGGAACAAATAGGCCTGTATCTTTCTTGAGAGCCTGGGTTATCAGGTCCATTTTCTTCTGCTACTATCAAAGTGTGTGTGTACTTTCTAATACAACGGTACAAAGAATTAGCATTAGGGACTTTTCTGTAGTTCAATTTACTAAGAAATATAGGCTGCAGTGATGAGAATATAGCAAACACTGTGAGAACTTACAATATCTGTGAGGAGATTCTCAAAAGAATATAATAGAGTCTCTTGTGAACCTAGTAAATGACAGAGCTCTTAAACACTATAGTATATTGCCTCACTGACCTGGATGTTATTTTAAAAGCAGTATAAACACACAGAGGTTATTTTACAGGGTCTATAACTATGTTACAGCCCTCTCCTACATCCCCCTCCTGACAGTTTTTCCTAATTCCTCATCTTTCACATAGAAAACCCACATTTTTACTTCCAAAAATTTGATTTCTCTTTTTCCTCTCAGCTGAAGACGCCTGCTTTCTCTTGATGCAAAAGGGAAATATTTGTAATGCACCATAAAAATGGATGAGAGTTAAAACTCAGATTCTACACCAAAAAAAAAAAAATTACCAGCTGTGGAAGCATATCAGAGTCTCCTTATTGGCAAAATGGGCATAACTGAGGTATCTGCCTCATAAACGAAAGAGAGAATTAAATGAAGTCATGCACACACAATAGGCCCTCAGGAAGAAATGACTCGTACTGTCATTTTAAGTAGTGTTACATTAATAGCTTCACTTGGAGAAAATGCCCTTGCCTCTTTCTTGACTATCTTTTCGTTTACCCAACCCGTAGAATTCCTAGAGGGAATAGAGCTGTAAACAATCTGTATTTGTTTCTACTTCTTCCCCCCATTCCCATAATTTCTAAACAAATAAACTCTTTAAACATATTTCAGGAGAAGTTGTGGAGGGGGAATGCCCTCCTAAGTAGGGTCAACACCATCTGTGGAGAATGAATAGAAGGAGTTTAGGCCCATGCCAATATCATGTTCATTGCAGACGTCTAAAGTAGGCTTCTTGTCTGTAGAGGGGAAGGTCACCTGCTTGTCTCTTCAACTTCCTGCCCCTCACAAACCAGGCACAAGCCAGGCAGCCACCAGACCCTATATAATCCCTCCAAATCCTTATACCTTACCTCCCTGACTACCTGAGGAGTTGCTCCTTCTTTGCACAAACTGCTCACACAAACTTAAATAAGGCAGAGTCATATTCCAAGTTTCATCAGCACAACATTCATACTTTTAAGTATGTCCCAAATATTCAGAAATATTTTACAGGAGAAATATATCATCTTTCAAGAATCATTTTCTTTGATGGAGTCCAATGGTCCAATGTAAATATTGTGTGTATATATATATATATATATCTTTTTACATCTTTATTGGAGTATAATTGCTTTACAATGGTGTGCTAGTTTCTGCTCTATAACAAAGTGAATCAGTCACACATATACATATGTTCCCATAACTATGGTGTATTTTTTAATATTCATAGAATATAGTATACTAAGTTAAATATTTAGTGTCCTGTCAAATTCATTCATTTCTTTAAGGTTATTACTACAACTGAGGTAGTCCTCTGCTTATCTCAATTTTTTCTTCCTTCTTCTAACTTTGAATTAAATCCCCATCTCTTCAAAGATTTTGGCTTGTAGAGATATGAACCAATAACCATTTACACAGTCAGTCCAGCAGGCTCTCACACACTCCTGCATTAATAAATAGGAAACTGAATCTAAGGGAAGGGTCCTGAGTTTGGGGTGGGGAGTGGAAAGTGGCTTCTGGAGTCAGAGATAAAAACTCTGCTTCTATCTGTTGACAAGTTTCTCAACTTCTATGAGCAACATTTTACAGTCTGTACAACATGGCTAATATTTGCATCAATGTTATCAGGCTGTTTTGAGGACTAAATGAGAAAGCAAATGTCAATCACTGAGCACCATACCTGGTTTACAATAAGGACTCAATTTATTGTCATCTTCAGCAAGTGTGTAGGGTCATGGAAATAGCCAGAAAAAATATTCAAGAGATACTTGTTCTCACTAGGTTTATCACTGACAACCTCTTTGGGGTTAGCTACTTTCCTTCCCTAGACTTCAATTTCCTCAGTCATACATGAGAATGGATAGACCAATGTTTTTGGAATTTTTAAAACTTGAAGTATAGTTGCTGTATGATAGACCAATTTTTTTGAGTTATTTCAGCTTTAAAATTCTCACTTCAATTGAACCTTTTCTTACTGATTCAGAGTCAACAGGGTGAACATCAGTGATGATCCTTTTATTCTTTTTACACATTTATTGGAACAAACACTGTTAAAGACTAGGAAAATCACCCTGAAAAGAATGTCATGTACTTGCCAGTAATGTAGTGGTGACAAATGTAAATAACCAGGGAGTTACGATGCAATGTGATTCATACTCTAATAAGGGAACTTCAAGGTGCTGGTCAGGGGAGAGGGCGGAAAGAATTCAGGGTGCTCTCCTAGCAGAAGTAACATCCAAACTGAGAAATGAGGACTGATATGTAGGAGTTACTCTCAAAACCTGGGGATAGGGACTGCCCTGGTGGCTCAGTGGTTAAGAATCAACCTGCCAATGCAGGGGACATGAGTTGAATCCCTGGTCGGGAAGATCCCACATGCCACGGAGCAACTAAGCCCGTGTGTCACAAGTACTGAGCCTGCACTCTACAGCCTGTAAGCCACAACTACTGAAGGCTGTGTGTGCTAGGGCCCACATGCCGCAACTACTGACCCTGTGTGCTGCAGCTACTGAAACCTGCGCACCTAGAGCCCGTGCTCTGCAACAAGAGAAGCCATCACAATGAAAAGCCCGCACACTGCAACAAAGAGTAGCCCCCGCTCGCCACAACTACGGAAAGCCTGTGCGCAGCAATGAAGACCCAACGCAGCCAAAAAAAAAAAAAAAAAAAACCCCGAGGATAACCACAGTGTGGATCACTGCTTGTCTCGTCTCTTCTTTAGTTGACCCAAGGTTATTTGCCTTGTGTCTGCTCTACCTCCATCTTTCCTTGATTTTCTCTTGCCAGCCGTATTTTGTGAGTGTGAGAGTCTGACTGTACTCCCAATTTGTTGCATTTAATTTGCTGTGGGTAATGAAATCAAATGACTAATTTCCCTGAAATTGTGTATTTTTAAAAAATGAGTTTTAAAAAGAATGCATTTTGGGGACTATTCAACAACTTTTGTTTTACTTTAAAAAACAGTTTGCACTGTTAGTATACTATATCACTGACCTCCAGATAAGTGTTTATTCTTTTTTTTTTAAGACTAGGTGGAGAGACAGAGAAAAGCAAATACACAATTATTACAAGGATTTTGTTAGGTAAAAATTAGAAATTAAAGAGCCACACTTAATTTTTTTGAAAAAAAATATTCCTGACACACATTCCCTAATATTCTATAACAATGCCTAGTGGAAGTATTAGGAACTTAATGTCTAAACTAATACAATGAGAAAAAAAGCCTCATAAACATTCTATCGGGCTTCCCTGGTGGCACAGTGGTTGAGAATCTGCCTGCCAATGCAGGGGACACGGGTTCGAGCCCTGGTCTGGGAAGATCCCACATGCCGCGGAGCAACTAACCCTGTGAGCCACAGCTACTGAGCCTGCGCATCTGGAGCCTGTGCTCCGCAACAAGAGATACCGTGACGCTGAGAGGCCCGCGCACCGTGATGAAGAGTGGCCCCCGCTCGCCACAAGTAGAGAAAGCCCTTGCACAGAAACGAAGAGCCAACACACCCAAAAAAAAAAAAACAAACAAAAAAAAACATTCTATCACAGAAGGTAGAATTTTGCTTTTAAAGAGGATAGATGAGAAACATCTACAAGGCCTTTCACAGTAGTAATTTTCACTAAGAATCGGGCAAATCAGAATAGAAACACAGCCAGAGAATTAACAGTAACAAGACAAAGCCAGCCTTGACTGCAAAGTGCACATCATACATTTGGGTTTGAAAAAATACTTACTTTGGGGGATGTTTTTATTGCTTTTTTTAAGCTTTAATTGGATTCACCTTAATTAACAGACTATCTAAATTTCAGGTATTTTCTGCTAGATGAATTACTGGGTTATAATTTTTGAAATAACTATCCAGCATTTTTCTTCAGTCACCTAAGAGAAAATGAGAGTGTGATGTATTTAACTACTACATACTTTGCTCCTAAAAAAATCCCACAGGGGCTTCCCTGGTGGTGCAGTGGTTGAGAATCTACCTGCTAATGCAGGGGACACAGGTTCGAGCCCTGGTCTGGGAGGATCCCACATGGCGCGGAGCAACTAGGCCCGTGAGCCACAACTACTGAGCCTGCGCATCTGGAGCCTGTGCTCCACAACAAGAGAGGAACCATAGTGAGAGGTCCGCGCACCACGATGAAGAGTGGCCCCCGCTTGCCACAACTAGAGAAAGCCCTCACACAGAAACGAAGACCCAACACAGCAAAAATAAATAAATTAATTAATAAACTCCTACTCCCAACATCTTTAAAAAAAACTTAAAAAACGGATATGCCCTTTTTACAAAAAAAAACCCAAAAGACAAAAAACAAAACCCCCACAAAATTTGTAAAGTAGAAGACATTGTAGCTATGTATTTCATGACTACAATATTTAGAACATACAGGACATTTAAAAAAGGAATGTAAAATAAATCAGTACAAATTAATTATCTTGAAGTTTTATATAACTCTAGCTTTATAATGTAATTTCTAAGGGAACACATTTCAAGATCCACTAATTATTTTGTTACTGGGATCAAAAGTCCTTCAGGAATTCTTCTCAGAATGGACTTGGGACATGCTCAATGAACATCTTTCTTTTTCTACAGCATTAAAGCAGCTTTGGCATCAAAACCTTGGATTTGAGGTTGAAACTTATCAAAGTGTTTCTGAAACCCCCAGGTCAACTCACCAGAAGCCAGTGCAAAAACACCATGGACAAACACATAGAAGCCTCAACTGCCCGAGATTCTATCAAACAAAATACCACTAAAACAAGAACATAATAAGAAAGTATAAAATACACAGGGAAACTCGCTATCATTGGTGAGAGTTAGACATAATAGGATGGTTAAAACCCCCAAGAACTTCAGATAACAGGAAATCTAAAGAGAATATAAAATAACTCTAAGGCAATTGAAAACACCAGCCATTATGAATTAGAAAAGAACAAGAAATTGAGAGAAATAGGATACTAAAGAGTAACTAATGGAATACCTAAAGACAAATAATAAAATTACTGAAATTTAAAATTTAACAGACAGTTTTATAACCACCAGGTCAGCAAAAATTAGAAAAGCTGCCAATTATAAGTGTTGGTAAGGATGTGGTAGAATGGAGAATGGAAACTCATATACTCCAGGTTAGAAATACAAATAGGTACAACCACATGGAAACAAATTGCTATTACCTAGTAAATGGAAGAAGTTCATATTCATTTATCCAAAGCAATTCTGCAATTCTACTCCTAATCAAATACCTTAGAGAAACCCTTGCTTTCTACAATAAGATTTGTACAAGAATTTCTATACAAGTATAATCAACAAGAGAATTGAAAAATTGTGGTGTACTTACACAACACAATACTATACAGTAAAGAAAAAGGAATAAACAGATATCAATATGAATGGATATCAGGAAAAAACACTTTAGAGGAAAAAGTCAAGTTGCCAAACAAGGTATGGCTCCATTTTATAAAAAGTCAAAAATGTGTAAAACTAGTTACTCTATTATTTAGTCATAATTATGCAGTGACTTTTTTTTTTTTTTTTTTTCAGTACGCAGGCCTCTCACTGTTGTGGCCTCTCCCGTTGTGGAGCACAGGCTCCAGACATGCAGGCTCAGTGGCCATGGCTCATGGGCCCAGCTCCTCCACGGCATGTGGGATCTTCCCGGACCAGGGCACGAACCCGTATCCCCTGCATCGGCAGGCGGACTCTCAAACACTGCGCCACCAGGGAAGCCCAGTGACATTTTTAAAAGTCAAATAATATTAAGTTCATGAAGAGATCAAACTTTGCCTGATTCCAAAATAAAAAATATACAAAAAATTATATTTCAAGGGAAAAATAAGTTTATTAAGGTATACTTAAATAAGTCTCATTTCCATTTTTTCTCTACCTGTACCCATTGTCTCCTGTAGCTGATCTTTTTTTGGGGCAATGGGGGTAGTTTCTAGTTTATGCCTCTGGTATCTTATACACAAAAGGCAGCATACTATATCTAACATTTTATTTATCTACTGTGTCAATTAGGGCTCTCCAGAGAAACAGAACCAATAGGATACATAAAGTGGGGAGGCTGGAAATTCAGGAAAGAGTTGATGTTACAGGCTTGAGTCTGAAACCTGCAGGACAGGCCAGCAGGTTGGAAACTCAAGCAGGAATTCTATGTTGCAGTCTGGAGGCAGAATTCTTTCTCTGAAACCTGTGTTTTGCTCCAATGGCCTTCAACTGACTGGATGAGGCTCACCTGCATTCTGGAAGATAATCTGCTTTACTCAGGGCCAACTGACTATAAATGTTAATCGTGTCTACAAAATGCCTTCACAGCTACATCTAGACTAGTGTTTGACCAAACAAGTGGGTACCACAGCCTAGCCAAGATACCATATAAAATGAACTGTCTCATCTACCCACCTTCCTATCGTTCTTACTTTTCCATTTGACAATATAGCTTGGAAATGTTTCCATATCTGTGGTCACGTATGTCAGGTACTTTCCTTCATTTTTCAGATGGCAGCTTAACACTCCATTGTATAGATATATCATTTATTCAACCAGATGGATCTATTTTTTGTTTCATAATTATGGTACAATAAAAAAATCTTGCACATATGTTTTATATTTGTTCCAGCATATTTTAGGAATAGATGCCTAAAATTCATTTCTCAATTTGCCATTGAGAAAACACATAATTTTCTTTGTTGTCATCAAATTTACCCTCCATAGGGCTCAGATCTATAAGCAATCTGCCCAGCAAAGGGTGAGGATGGAGTGGGAAAGGGGAATAGGTGAAGGTACCCAGGATTTAACTTGGCAGGTAAGGCCTACCCTGTTGATTTGGTGGAACAGCAAAGACTTTTAAGAAGTGGCAGCCTTTGATTACCTTCTCACTATCTTGCTCTTCTAGTGCATGAACTGTGCTCTAACATCTGGTTATCACTGTATGCTCAAGTTATGTGTCAACAATTACATGTCTTAAAAATTGAGAAGCAACACCGTCAGATGTGTTTGAGGGAAGAGTCTATTCTTTTGTTAGCATTTTAGTGACTCTCTCATCATTCCTTAGGAGCTGTCATAAATGGTCAGCAGGTTCACACTCAGTACACAGTGACAGAGTCACCCTCCCCCAATGGGTCATCAAGTTTGGACACTGAGTTCCCTACACAACCATGGCCAGCTGAACTTTATGGATGTTCTTTGGCGATGACCCAAAGACACATAGGATACCCAGATCCTTGAGTAAAATCAGGGAGAGGGATGGTGACTCAAAACTTAGCAGTTGGAAAGGTGGGTCTCAGAGTTAAATTCAGTTTGACACAGAGAAATGAACTGATGTGCTATCTCTTATACTGAGGTATGAGAAACAAAATTCATACACATTACACATAAATGAATTTCAACGATGTATTAGGGAATAATTCATCTAATAATAAAACTATAAGTTCCCAATTTTCTCCAAACCTTATTTTTAAAAGAACTTTATTTGAACTATTAAATATATGTTTGATTTCAGCAGAAAAGATTAAAGCAGAAGAGGACAATCTGGCATGACAATTACATTTCCGACCTGGCCAAGCAGTTGTTCCACTTAGAGACGTGGAAGGACTTAATGATCTTTCAAAGCCCCCTGGAATACAAAGAATGACATCTTTGCAAATATATTTCAGTGCAAGGTTTTTGTGCCAAATGCTGAAGCTAGACGGAATTGATACCATCTTTTCAGTAGACATTATTCCACCAATGCTTTCTATTTAAGAAATAGAAATGGCTGGATGCCCCATGCCAAACAAGTAGCAAGACAGGAACACAACACCACCCATTAGCAGAGAGGCTGCCTAAAATCATACTAAGTTCACAGACAGCCCAAAACACACCACCGGATGCAGCCCTGCTCACCAGGAAGACAAGATACAGCCCTACCCACCAGAACACAGGCACCAGTCCCCTCCACCAGGAAGCCTACACAAGCCACTGAACCAACCACACCCACTGGGGACAGACACCAAAAACAACAGTAACTACGAATGTGCAGACTGCAAAAAGGGGACCCAAAATACAGTAAGTTAAACAAAATAAGAAGACAGAGAAATATGCAGCAGATGAAGGAGCAAGGTAAAAACCCACCAGACCAAACAAATGAAGAGAAAATAGGCAGTCTACCTGAAAAAGAGTTCAGAATAGTGATAGTAAAGATGATCCAAAATCTTGCAAACAGAATGGAGAAAATACAAGAAACGTTTCACAAGGACACAGAAGAACTAAAGAGCAAACAAACAACGATGAACAACACAATATATGGAATTAAAAATTCTCTAGAAGGAATCAATAGCAGAATAACTGAGGCAGAAGAATGGATAAGTGACTTAGAAGATAAAATAGTGGACATGACTACCACAGAGCAGAATAAAGAAAAAAAGAATGAAAAGAATCGAGGACAGTCTCAGAGACCTCTGGGACAACATTAAATGCACCAACATTCGAATTTTAGGGGTCCCAGAAGAAGAAGAGAAAAAGAAAGGGTCTGAGAAAATATTTGAAGAGATTATAGATGAAAACTTCCCTAACATGAGAAAGGAAATAGTCAGTCAAGTGCAGGAAGCACAGAGAGTCCCATACAGGATAGATCCAAGGAGAAAAACATCAAGACACATATTAATCAAATTATCAAAAATTAAATACAAAGAAAAATTATTAAAAGCAGCAAGGGAAAAACAACAAATAACATACAAGGGAAACCCCATAAGGTTAACAGCTGATCTTTCAACAGAAACTCTGCAACAGAAACCCTACCAGAAGGGACTGGTAGGACATACTTAAAGTGATGAAAGGGAAAAAGCTACAACCAAGATTACTCTACCCAGCAAGGATCTCATTCGATTCGATGGAGAAATTAAAACTTTTACAGACAAGAAAAGCTAAGAGAATTCAGCACCACCAAACCAGCTTTACAACAAATGTTAAAGGAACTTCTCTAGGCAGGAAACACAAGGAAAAGACCTACAATAACAAACCCCAAGCAATTAAGAAAATGGAAATAGGAACATACATATCGATAATTACCATAAATGTAAATGGATTAAATGCTCCCACCAAAAGACACAGATTGTCTGAATGGATACAAAAACAAGACCTGTATATATGCCATCTACAAGAGACACACTTCAGTCCTAGGGACACATACGGACTGCAAGTGAGGGGATGGAAAAAGATATTCCATGCAAATGGAAACCAAAAGAAGGTTGGAGTAGCAATACTGATCTCAGATAAAACAGACTTTAAAATAAAGACTATTAAAAGAGACAAAGAAGGACACTACATATTGATCAAGGGATCAATCCAAGAAGAAGATATAACAATTGTACATATTTATGCACCAAACATAGGAGCACCTCAGTACAGAAGGCAAATGCTAACAGCCATAAAAGGGGAAATCAACAGTAACACAATAACAGTAGGGGACTTTAACACCCCACTTTCACCAATAGACAGATCTTCCAAAGTGAAAATAAATAAGGAAACACAAGCTTTAAAAGGCACAGTAGACCAGACAGACTTAATTGATGTTTACAGGCCATTCCATCCAGAACAACAGAACACACTTTCTTCTCAAGGGCTCATGGAACATTCTGCAAGATAGATCACATCTTGGGTCACAAATCAAGCCTCGGTAAATTTAAGAAAATTGAAATTGTATCAAGTATCTTTTCCAACCACAATGCTATGAGACTAGTCATCAATTACAGGGAAAAAACTGTATAAAATACAAACACACAGAGGGTAAACAATATGCTACTAAATAGCCAAGAGATCACTGAAGAAATCAAAGAGGTAATGGCAGAGGCAGATGGCAATGAAAACACGATGACCCAAAACCTTTGGGATGCAGCAAAAGCAGTTCTAAGAAGAAAGTTTATAGCAATACAATCCTACCTCAAGAAACAAGAAACATCTCAAATAAACAACCAAAACTTACACCTAAAGCAATTAGAGAAAGAAGAACAAAAAAACCCCAAAGTTAGCAGAAGGAATCATAAAGATCAGATCAGAAGTAAATGAAAAAGAAATGAAGGAAACAATAGCAAAGATCAATAAAACTAAAAGCTGGTTCTTTGAGAAGATAAACAAAATTGATAAACCATTAGCCAGACTCATCAGGAAAAAAAGGGAGAAGACTCAAATCAATAAAATTACAAATGAAAAAGGAGAAGTAACAACTGACACTGCAGAAATACAAAGGATCGTGAGAATACTGCAAGCAACTCTATGCCAATAAAATCGACAACCTGGAAGAAATGGACAAATTCTTAGAAAAGCACAACCTGCCAAGACTGAACCAGGAAGAAACAGAAAATATGATCAGACCAATCACAAGCACTGAAATAAATATGTGATTAAAAATCTTCCAACAAACAAAAGCCCAGGACCAGATGGCTTCACAGGTGAATTCTACCAAACATTTACAGAAGAGCTAACACCTATCCTTCTCAAACTCTTCCAAAATATAGCAGAGTAAGGAACACTCCCACACTCATTCTATGAGGCCACCATCACCCTGATACCAAAACCAGACAAAGATGTCACAAAGAAAGAAAACTATAGGCCAATATCACTGATGAACACAGATGCAAAAATCCTCAACAAAATACTAGCAAACAGAATTCAACAGCATATTAAAAGGATCATACACCATGATCAAGTGGGGTTTATCCCAGGAATGCAAGGATTCTTCAATATATGCAGATCAATCAATGTGATACACCATATTAACAAGTTGAAGGAGAAAAACCATATGATCATCTCAATAGATGCAGAGAAAGCTTTCAACAAAATTTAACACCAATTTATGATGAAAACTCTCCAGAAAGTAGGCATAGAGGGAACCTACCTCAATATAATAAAGGCCATATATGACAAACCCACAGCCAACATCATTTTCAATGTTGAAAAACTGAAAACATTTCCTTAAGATCAGGAACAAGACAAGGGTGCCCACTCTCACCACTCTTATTCGACATACTTTTGCAAGGTTTAGCCACAGCACTCAGAGAAGAAAAAGAAATGAAAGGAATCCAAATCGGAAAAGAAGTAAAGCTGTCAGTGCAGATGACATGATACTATACGTAGAGAATCCTAAAGATTTCAGCAGAAAACTACTAGAGCTAATCAATGAATTTGGTAAAGTAGCAGGATACAAAAGTAATGCACAGAAATCTCTTGCGTTCCTATACACTAATGATGAAAAATCTGAAAGAGAAATTAAGAAAGCACTCCCATTTACCATTGCAACAAAAAGAATAAAATACCTAGGAATAAAGCTACCTAAGGAGACAAAAGACCTGTATTCAGAAAACTATAAGACACTTATGAAAGAAATTAAAGACGATACAAACAGAGAGAGGGATATACCATTTCCTTGGATTGGAAGAATTAACATTGTGATAATGACTGTACTACACAAAGCAATCTACAGATTCAATGCAATCCGTATCAAACTACCACTGGCATCTTTCACAGAACTAGAACAAAAAATTTCACAACTTGTATGGAACACAGAAGACCCTGAAGAGCCAAAACAATCTTGAGAAAAAAAAAATGCAGCTGGAGGAATCAGGCTCCCTGACATCAGACTATGCTACAAAGCTATAGTAATCAACAGTAGCTGATTGTAGTATCAGTAGCTGTCTGTAGTATCATACAGACAGTATGGTAATGGAACAAAAACAGAAATATCGATCAATGCAACAGGATAGAAGGCCCAGAGATAAACTCAGGCACATATGCTCACCTTATCTTTGACAAAGGAGGCAAGAATATACAATGGAAGGAAAGACAGCCTGTTCGATAAGTAGTGATGGGAAACCTGGAGAGCTACATGTAAAAGAATGAAATTAGAACACTTCCTAACACCATACACAAAAATAAACTCAAAATGGGTTAAAGACCTAAATATAAGGACAGACACTATAAAACAGAGGAAAACATAGGCAGAACACTCTATGACATAAATCACAGCCAGATCCTTTTTGACCCATGTCCTAGAGAAAGGGGAATAAAAATAACAATAAACAAATGGGATCTAAAGAAACTTAAAAGCTTTTGCACAACAAAGGAAACCATAAACAGGACAAAAAGACAACCTTCAAAATGGGAGAAAATATTTGCAAATGAAGCAACTGACAAAGGATTAATCTCCAAAATATACAAGCAGCACATGCAGCTCAATATCAAAACAACAAACAACGCAATCCAGAAATGGGTGGAAGACCTATATAGACATTTCTCTTAAGAAGTTTTACAGATTGCCAACAAACACATGAAAGGATGCTCAACATCACTAATCATTCGAGAAATGCCAATCAAAACCACAATAAGGTATCACCTCGCACCAGTCAGAATGGCCATCATCAAAAAATGTACAAATATTAAATGCTGGAGAGCGTGTGGAGATAAGGGAACCCTCTTGCACTGTTGGTGGGAATGTAAATTGATACACTCATTATAGAGAACAGTCTGGAGGTTCCCTAAAAAACTAAAAATAGAACTACCATTTGATCCAGCAATTCCACTACTGGGTGTATACCCAGAGAAAACCATAATTCAAAAAAGAGACACGTACCACAATGTTCATCGCAGCACTATTTACAACAGCCAGGACACGGAAACAACCTGAGTGTCCACTGCCAGATAAGTGGATAAAGAAGATGTGGCACATATGTACAATGGAATATTACTCAGTCATAATAAGAAACGAAACTGAGTTATTTGTAGTGAGGTGGATGGACCTAGAGTCTGTCATACAGAGTGAAGTAAGTCAGAAAGATAAAAACACATATATATGGAATCTAAAAAGAAATGGTCCTGATGAACCTAGGGGCAGGACAGGAATAAAGACACAGACGTAGAGAATGGACTTGAGGACACAGAGAGGGGGGAGGGTAAGCGGTGATGAAGTGAGAGAGTAACACTGACATATATACACTACCAAATGTAAAATAGATAGCTAGCGGGAAGCAGCTATACAGCACATGGAGATCAGCTCGGTGCTTTATGACCACCTAGAGGGGTGGGATAAGGAGGGTGGGAGGGAGGTGATATGGGGATATATGTATACATATAGCTGATTCACTTTGTTATACAGCAGAAACTAACACAACATTGTACAGCAGTTATGCTCTAATAAAGATGTTAAAAAAAAACATTCTTGCTCTCCTGAAACCCACACTTTTGTTCGTAAGACAGATATTAATCAAATATAACCCTACCCATGAATGCATTAAAAAATTGGGATGAGTGCCCTTTAAAGAAAAGAGTTAGGTTGTATTTGAGCATGTAAAAAAGAAAACTGGCCCAATAGTAGATATCAGGAAAACTTCCCTGAGAAGGTGACAGGAGCTGAGATAAGATTAAGTACTACATTAATTCTCTCTTCCAATTTAATCCTCACCACAACACAATGAGATAGTGTTACTGTTATTCCCTATTTCGACATTAGGGAAACTGAGACTTAGAGTTTAAAGAACCTTCCCTAGTTCTCAGAGCTGATAAGCAGACGGATTCATACCCAGGATTCTCCAACTCCTGAGGTCACCTGCAATGTACATACAGTGTGGCAGTGTTTCTCAAAGCATGAGCCCATTAACAGGCAACATCAATCTCACCTGGGAACTTGTTAGAACTACAAATTCTCCATTCCTACCACAGCCCTGCTGAATTATTTTGTAAATGGTTTAACCACTTAAGATTGGCGTTTATGTTTGTTGTAAGAAATGATTTACTTGAACTACAAAATATTATACGAAATTGAATTTGCTCGCTCTGGCTGCAGATTAACCCAACAGCCTACTACTCTGTAAAATTCACCAGATGAGTATGGACATAATACACCATGCCACATTCTGGGGAGGCAGGGTGGGAGTACTTTACTTTCTTAAGTAAAGGGCATGTTAACTGATTATCCTCTCCAGCTGTAGGAATGACTTTAAGTTGCCAATGGTAGATTTTGGTACACTTGCTCAAACCAATGCAAAGCCTCATTTCTCATCAACTCACTTGCCTCCCCTCTTTTCAAAATTGTGGGCAGCATCCTGATAATTCTCTTTGGAATTTTGTTGATCTTGGTCACTGTGGTTATCTTCTCAAGGTGCATTCTCCCTTCTCATGCTCCCCCTTCCTTCAAGGTATCTAAGCCTCTCTCCTGTACCCTAGGAGCTGTGAAAGAAGCCTACCCCACTCCTCCTTTAAGGGTAGGGCATGGGACTCGGGCATAAACTCATCAGGATATTCTCATCTCTGATCAATCAAAATCACACCAATAAGAGGTGAGGCATGGTTTGCTGAAATTTTAAGGAAAGCAGCTTCCTTGTTCTTGGCAAAGCATCTGAAAGAGACCCTTTCTCTCACTGTATCTGAATGAGGAAGGCTGCTGTCCCAGGAACTGTTGGCAGCTTTATTTTGAGCACAGAAAAACCTGGTATGAAATAGTGCTAAGGGGAGAGATGAAGTGATGTAGACAGGTCCTTGATGGTATCATTGAAATGCTGAATCCAACTAGCCCTAAAAGTCACTTAATCTCTAGATTTGCCAGTTATTTAAGCCAATAAATCTCCTTTATTGTTTAAGTCAATCTGAACGAAGTTTCATCTTATTTGTAGCCCTAATACATCCTAAATGATATTGATGATTCCATTAAGCAGGGCAACTTGGCAATGTTCAAAAGCCTCCAAAATGGATGTACCCTCGGAGCCAGCAGTTCCTAAGGAAATAGTTGAACAGCTATAAAGATTTATAAGTACAAGCCTCTTTGCAATATTCTTTAGACTACTCGAATACTTAAAATGACTTAAATTTCTAATGTGCAGCTAGTCAAATAAATTGGAGTATAATGATACTGATGAATACCACGCAGCCATGGAAACTGATAAAGAAGGTAGTGACACATACTTGGCAATAAAAGCTGTACTTCATATAGAAAGTAAAAACAAAAATACAGATGATAGCATGTTTTATTAATACATTTAATTTTTTTAAAAAACACAAAACAATAATGATCCTTGTGCCTTTCTGAATTCTAAGTATCGAGAGCTTTGCGTACATTATTGCACAGCTTTTCAGTCCTGACTGCATCACAGTCATCTAGAGAACACTTGAGAAAAAGCAGGACAACCCAAGGCAGCACAATGAAGTCCAGATCTCTGGGGAAATGGGGCACATGTTATCCTTGGGACAACACTCTTAGTATTATTTGTATAATAGTTGTATTCCTTGTACAGTTGAGGAAATCTTAGAAAAGTTAAGTGACTGGGTTCCTGTAATACAGAAGAACCCAAATTCTACTCAGGCCTGTCTAACTTAGAAAATGATGATCTTGATGATGATATTGAAACATCTTTTAGTGAATGAGGGTGATTATGTGAGGAATTTGGGTGCCATAAAAAACGACCAGAAGACACACAGAAGTGTTATGTCTCTGGGTGGTGAGATTACAAATAATTTAGATTTTCTTTCTTACAGGTTGAAAATGTCATTTTTAATACTCAGGATGCCTTTGTATTATAAATATACTTACAGGTATATGTATGCATATATTTACATGTACATGTAAATGTGCATATATATACAGACATACATGCCATGTCAGGGTCACTGCTGTGTCACCATCATTTCACCGCTCTTCTAAACCTATGCTCCATCTCTTACTAGCTCATCCCTAGAACTGCTGTCTAGAATATCACCCCATCTTCTGAGAGAATTATGTTGCTTCTGAATATCAAGTTTCCTCCTATCCACAGTTTCTCAAAACATTAGCTTTGAGTTGCAAGGTAATATCTCCATTTGTATTGAAAATAACCATCAAAAAGCATGTAGCACAATTATTAGAGAAATGCAAATCAAAACTACAATGAGGTACCACCTCAGACTGGTCAGAATGGCCATCATTAAAAAATCCACAAATAACAAATGGCGGAGAGGTCGTGGAGAAAAGGGAACCCTCCTACACTGTTGGTGGGAATGTAAATTGGTGCAGCCACTATGGAAAACAGTAGTACGGAGGTTCCTCAAAAAACTAAAAATAGAGCTGCCATATGATCCAGCAATCCTACTCTTGGGCACATATCTGGAGAAAACCTTAACTCAGAAAGATACATGCACCCCCATGTTTAAAGCAGCACTATTCACAATAGCCAAGACATGGAAACAACCTAAATGTCCACTGACAGAGGAATGGATAAAGATGATGTGGTACATATACACAATGGAAAATTACTCAGCCATCAAAAAGAATGACATAATACCATTTGCAGCAACATGGATGGACCTAGAGATTACCATACTAAGTGAAGTCAAGTCAGACAGAGAAAGACAAATATCATATATCACTGATATGTGGAATCTAAAATATGACACAAATGAACTTATCTAGGAAACAGAAACATACTCACAGCCATAGAGAACAGACTTGTGGTTGCCAAGGGGGAGGTGTGTTGGGGGAGGGATGCTTTGGGAGTTTGGGATTAGCAGATGTAAACTGTTTTATGTAGAATAGATAAACAACAAGCTCCTACTGTGTAGCACAGGGAACTATATTCAATATCCTTGGATAAACTATATTGAAAAAGAATATATATATAACTGAATCACTGCTGTACAGTACAAATTAACACAGCGTTGTAAATCAATTATACTACAATGAAATAAATTTAAAAGAAAAAACAAGCAGCACAAGAATACTACGGTTTACCAAAGAACTAAGGTTGCTAACAAAAAAAACGATCACATGTGAATCAGAGGCTAGCTCCTAAATCCAAAACACACCCATTTGAAAGTTAACCATATAGTCAAATAAATTATTTTCATATTATTTAAAACAAATGAATGTTGTTTCACTGAACTTTTTACAAACTTGGTTCAGCAAAATCATGTTCTATGTTAACATAGCTTCAGACAAGTTTTCCCCTCTGATTTCATCCTAGTTTCTTAAGGAAATACAGAATGTGCTTTCTCAAGGAGAGGAACACCTCATTCAAAACAGCAATGCACTATTTTCAACTTTCTGACAATACAATTTTCAGAACGCTTGCTCTGATGGTCAGCCCTACCAGATATATTTCCCTTAAAAATTTCTCCATGGAGGATTAAGAGATACAGACTATTATGTATAAAATAAGCTACAAGGATATATTGTATACCACAGGGAATATAGCCAATATTTTATAATAACTATAAATGCAGTATAACATTTAAAAATTGTGAATTGCTGTATTGTACACTTGTAACTTGTATAATATTGTACATCAACTATACTTCAGTAAAATTTTCCCATGTATATTATTCAAGAAGTCCATTGCTTATAAATACAGACCCGTGGACCTATAAGGCCCACTGCCTTCCCTCAGCAGGAGCTGCTGTCCTAAATGAACCCTCCTGGCAGCCTGCCCTGCTCCCACCCACCAGGCTCCACACGTCCCTGCTTCAACAGAGAAGCCCCATCTTCTGTGCAACGTTTCTTTTGAAGAAAAGTTATGTGAGTAAAAACGTTTGAAAACAGCTCATCAGAACCAACTCCTTTATTTATCAGATGAGGAAAAAGTAGCTCACAGTGTGCCACAGCTCATGGAGTACAGCTTCCTGCATGATGAAGAACACCAGGCCCCAGGCCCCCTGACCCTCAATCCAGGACAGTGAGTGTATTCGTTTCCATTGCTGCTATAACAAATTAGCACAACCTTAGTGGTTTAAAAACACCACAAGTTTATTATCTTACACTTCTGGAGGTCAGAATTCTGACATGGGTCTCACAAGGCTGTGTTCCTTCCTAAAGGCTCTAGGGGAGAATGTCTTCTTGCTTTTCTCAGCTTCTAGAGGCTGTCTGCCTTCCTTGGCTTGCGGTTCCTTCCTCCAACTTCACTAGAAGCCAGTGACATTGGGTCTAGTCCTGTTCATGCTGCTGTCTCTCTGGTTCTCTCTTCCATAGTCCTATCTCCCTCTGACCACAGCCAGGAAACGTTTTCCACTTTTGAAAACTCATGGGATTAGATCGGGCTCACCTAGACAATCCAGAATAATCTTCCCATCGTAAGGTCCTTAATTTAATCACATCTGCACAATCCCTTTTGCTATGTAAAGGGACATTCATAGGTTCTGGGATTTAAGATGCTGACGTCTTTGGGGAGCCATTATTCTGCCTACTACAGTGAGTATCAATATTATTTTCTGTCCTAGCAGGACTGACAGACACAGCACACTCTTTAACACCAACTTGCCAAGGCAACGATTCCCAAGCATAGAAATGCACACCCCCAGAGAAGTCCATAAGGATGGGGGTAGAGATGAAAGAGGAAAACCATTTTTCAAAGGTTTTCGGGGGTTGGTTTCGTTTTATTTTGTTTTT
The DNA here is from genome assembly GCF_964341445.2 of Mesoplodon mirus. Lineage (NCBI taxonomy): Eukaryota > Metazoa > Chordata > Mammalia > Artiodactyla > Ziphiidae > Mesoplodon > Mesoplodon mirus. Next base: position 78,673 of record NW_028294652.1, read on the forward strand.
TACATCACAGATGCCCTCTATTTCACACATGGTACAAACTCTTAACACAGTGATTATACCAACATTCCTTTTTGTATATTCTCATAGAGTTTAAATTATATGCAAGAGACATTTTACTGCTATGGGGTATATAACTAAGGCAAGAAAGGGAGATTACGAGTATTTCTCTTTAAAAAAATGTCATGTAGATTTTAATGTGACAGCTCAGCAAGTTAGAATTTCAGGTTGCACACTATCACATATAATTTATCTCAGACCCGTCTCATGCACAATGTGAACGTTATTTCCAAGACAACACATGTCCTTAAAGGCTGAGTAACAGGACAAAATTTTTTGGAAAACAAACTGGTAACTCAAGTTCCTGAGGGCAAAAATGTCGAGCCTCTTAGTCAAATAGTCCTTTGGCACTAGCAAGCTGCTCGAAGCAATGTCACAGCCCTGAATCAAGGAGTCTGGTAATTCCTAACAGGAGGTGAAAATCCTCCAGGAGCTCTGGTATCTCTGCTGTCTACATGCGCTCCACACAGATCTTGGCTGTGCTGATCACACTGACAGAGATGTGACATTTATCCTCAAAGCCGCCCTTCCTTGTCCTACCTTCAAATTTCTAGTTCTTTCACTCTCAATCTTCCTTTTAAAGCTTATTGAGCATCCTTCAATCACAGAAAATGATGTCAGTCCCGCTCTTCAGTCAAACACAAGGAGGTTTAGAGAAGGTAAGATTACGCTTCAAACGATAACATCATACATTCATGACATTTCTGGAGAACCCCAGAGGACTTTTTATTTAACAAACATACACTGAGGACCTACTATTTAGCTAATTTCTGGGCAGTAGGTCTTAATCTGGCTTACACCATAGTATCACCAGGCACAGTTTTAAAAGAATACATTGATGCCTGTGTTCTACCTCTAAGAGTCTGATAAAATTGTCTGCGATATGACCTGGGTGGCTCAGTAAGAATGCAAATCCCATGGCTGCTGTACACACCCCCTCCTTCCTCATGAAATTATTTTCTAGCGGAGGGAGGTGGGCCCCAGAAAGAAGAATATGAATAAACACCTCAGGTCAGGGTTAGTGGTTCTCAGAATACACTTTGAGTACAAAAGTGATGGGTGACAAAGAATGTTAGGGCAGCAGACAAGGGATGAACTAGAAGGTATGCTCATTTGAGACATGGAATCTTTGAGGGACGATTACAGGGTCAAAACAAAGACAAAAACATAAAGCCTGGACTTTACAGAATGAACTAAAAGTAAACAGCAAATCTGGAACCCAAACCCAGAGATTCTAACTTCTATACTGTTTCTCTCCATACTGAAAGCAGCCTTAAATGTTGATAGTAACCCTTGCAGCCTGCCTACAAGACAGTAATTCTAAAATGCTATCAATAACTTCAAGCTTTGCCATCACTTAATAAAGATCATTTTCTAAGCCATGCCCTTTCCAGACTGGTTTGTTCCTTATAGACCCTGCAGCTGAAATTTGGACTCTCTCTCATTAGAAGTCACTGAATGTGCAGTGTCCGCATTCTGTACTTCTTCATGAGTAGATACATGAATAGATACCTGAATACATGAAGAGAATCATGAATAGATACAGGGAAAATAGCTAACGAGTTGCATAGTTGGGGCTTTCTATAAGAGTTTTGATTAAAAAGTGTGTATGTTGGGCTTCCCTGGTGGCGCAGTGATTGAGAGTCCGCCTGCCGATGCAGGGGTCACGGGTTCGTGCCCCGGTCTGGGAAGATCCCACATGCCGCAGAGCGGCTGGGCCCGTGAGCCATGGCCGCTGAGCCTGCGCGTCTGGAGCCTGTGCTCCGCAATGGAAGAAGCCACAACAGTGAGAGGACCGCGTACCGCAAAAAAAAAAAAAAAAAAAAAAAAAAAAAAGTGTGTATGTTATTTTAAGGCATTGTGGGTATTTAAAGCATTGCAGAAATTGCTATTTGAAGAAAACGTGAAAGAACAAAAAGTCAAAGAAAAGTTGACTCCAGTCTTTCAACTTGATTAAAACTCAGCTTAACCCTTAAATTTATTCCCCAGGCTAAATAGAACCAGGCTAATTTTAACATCAGAGCCTGAAGTCTTTAATACAGTACACTATCTCTAGCTTTCTTTTTATTCCTGGGCACAATTTCTGAGAGGCAAACTGCTTGTTCCTGGCACATCATAAGGACAGAAAAGATCATGACCTTTGCTCTCATCTTCATTTGTGAAGCATTAAGCTAAATTACTCATTGGCTGTATCCAACACACCTGTAAAGGGAGTTCAGTTACAAAGAAAGCTTCACTTACTTTGCATCTGATCTTTATAAACGACCTTTCAGTCTTACTCTGCGATTTCCTCTTTTCCTAAAGGAAAGAAAAAAAAGGAAGCCACTTGCCTAAGGGGTGACCTACCTGTCAGTTCAATGTTCCCTAGCTTAACTTAGTAGTCATAAATGTAGAGTAGCTCTTCACATGTCTTTGACTTGGTCACTTAATGAGAATTCAGCTCAATAAATCTTTCCAGGGCTCAGGGACTGTTCCACTGTTATCTTTCCCACACCTGCATCTAGGTTCTTAAGAGGATTTATCATTTTGCTCTTACTAGCACAGCACACTCCCCCCAAATAGTATTTTTATCTAAAGATACAGGTACATAACCTAGGAGTCAAACAGTACAGTAAACAAGAATAAAAATTTAGGTGCCTTCTGCTTGACTCTGCCAAACTGTAGATTCCCACTCCCCAGACGCACTGACTGCCTCAGTGACTTACTACCCAAGCAAAGCCAGCTGTTGAGCACTCATCATGAGCTAGAGAGAAGAGGTATTTTAAGTTGTTCCATCAAACCAGCGTGAGGGGACTCTGGGAAAGTTTTCCTGAAGAGGCATATTTCCCCATAATGATGTGATTCGCACAGGGAAGAAAAAAAACTTTTTGAAGACAGTCAGGCCAATATCTGCTAACCCTGCTTCTAAAATTTCCTCCACAGCATTGCAACCACCCACCTGCTCTCCTAAGCCCACTTCTGCAAACAGCTTCTGCTGAACAGCCACCATGCATACACCTCTTGGGAGGGTGGTTTGCAGACAGTGAAACTGATAGCAGCAAATTCATCTCTGTATTTATTCATTAACTTCACTCTCACAGATGAGAAAGAGTAAGACCCCTTCTCCTCTCTCCTGTAACTAAAGAGTGGGAAAAAGTCTATTCTTTTTCCCTTTCCCTCCCGAGCATAGGGATAGGAGAGTGAGCACAAATAATGTGAATCTCCGTCATTCATTTGTGCCCCTTTGCTGACCACAGCGTGGTCCTTCTTGGAATACAGACACAACAATATTCTCTCCAACTTTCATGCATTGATAGGAACATATAGATTTGTGAGAATATTTCCAATTCATGTTTCATCATGCATTCAGGTCAGTCTTTCCACCTTTATCAGCTCGCTTTGTTTTCTGAATCATCTTCTGGCTGGGTGTATGAATTCTTACTTCCTGAGTATCCATCCTCAGGATACCCCCCTCTGTTGTCATGTCCTTCCTTCTCAGACACCGTTCAACTCTTCCTTGCCTGCTTCATTTTCAGCCACCTCAGCCTCTTTGTCCTTTGGAAACTGCTGGCTCCAGTGCTAGGTCCCTGTCTCTGTTTTTCTCTCTCCAGGTCTCCCTTGAACATTCTCTGAAGCTTTGGTCCCCAACGCCCTCAGGCTATGCCACACAGATGGCTGGGTTTTCTGCCAACATAGACGAGAAACCTATTGGCTTCAACTATTTATTTGTTCAAAAATGAAAATAATTTCCCACGGAGACAGCAAGAACCTGACTCCCTTCACATCATGAAGCTGCATGAGTCTCTCTCCTCTGCACCCGAACACAAGATACCTTTTCACTCAGAAATCTCAGACCAAGCTCCTTGGTAATTCCTTCCCTCGGAGACAGGAGGGAAAGGGGCAGGACACAACCCTTAGATAAATGAAGAAGGGGCACAGCTGTTAGCATGTGCTACAAACCGGCTGGAATCAGCTGAAACCAAGATGG